>NW_024754704.1:5274129-5291106 GCF_018991925.1 Homarus americanus
AAGCACACCCTCGCGCTATTGCAGTATAACAAGTAAGTCTCATTCAATCTCAGACAGGGTTTAGATAGGGCAGTGATAAAATAAACTAGAGCTAACAGTGAGTTCATTTCAGGGTTTCGTCAGAACCCACTTGACCGGAGTTGACTGCGAGAGTGATGACCTCGAATTGACTGCCGTTTGAGACTGCCGTTGATGATTGAGGGTGGCGATTGTCGCCATTGGACCGATCAGTGTAGGCCTGTCACTGTTTAGCGGGGTATCAAAGGATCTCTTGAGGAATCTAGCCGTCTGGGTCGCGCTGACAACGAGGATGATGGTTGGGTCAGCTCTCCTCTACCTCGGCTCACAACACCACATGACTCGAGCAGCTTAGTGAAATCCTCTTGCTAACGGGAAGCTAGCTTCTCTCAACAAGGTCTGATTGGCTCCCTCCCTTCCGCTGTATGGATGCACTGGGATTACACTGAGGCTATCTGGTAAATTAATGGTCACACACTGAGACCATGAGTCTCGGACTCTAGGAGATACCTAGATGAACATTTTATCTCCTTATTACAGGTGTATGTTGAGTTGGGTGGAGCATGGTTCACGAGTATTGGTGGACCCAGTAACATATTAATAATAGTGAATACATTTGGGGTAGTTAATACCATTTCTCAGTTACTGATATTATCTTGACGTGTGTAGTTTAATATTTCTTAAATAATTTTGATAGTAGTGTTTTTTAATGTTTGTGTCATTAAGTGGAACCAGAGTGATACTGTGATTTGATTCTTTTAATGCATCTAATTTTTCTTCATAATTCTGATCTCATGTATAACCTTTGTTCCCCAGAGTAGTGGTTAAGTTAGGTTAAAGAGTGTGCATCTGTTGGGGTGATATAATTTTGTTGAGTGCCCTTAAGGCCTATTCATTGTAGAGTATTTAATTTCTTATTTTTTATTACCATTTGCTCAGTGACTGATACTATTTTGTTGAAAGCCCTTAAGGCCTATTCATTGTAGAGTATTTAATTTCTATTTTTTAATACCATTTCCTAAGTGACTGATATTATTTTGTAAAAGCCCTAAGGCCTGTTTCATGTGTGCAAGCAACATTTCTTACTACTTCAAATTTATTGTTGCCTGAGTTTCTAATAATTTCTATATCATGTATAACTTTTATTCCCCAGAGTAGTGTTTTAAGTTCAGGTTAAGAGGTGCATATATTGGTGTACCATTATTTGATTATGGTTGTAGTGTTTGGAGGGAATAAAGTGTCTAAATTTTACAGTGTGTCTCATTCATCCCAGTCACAGATGCTATCCTTCCACGGGTCACGGACAATTCATTTCGTTTAGTAGATTTAAGTGTTCTTGTGCTGGTTGGGATTTTTCTCAAGGCACTTCCTGTTATTACCATCTTATAATCTTTAATAAACCCAAGTCAATAAATTCTGACCGGTTACATATATATATATATATATATATATATATATATATATATATATATATATATATATATATATATATATATATATATATATATATATATATATATATTCATGTAAATCACGATGAAAACGTGGATAAGATAAATCTTGATAAAATCAACGGGAAGATGGAAACAACGGGTACCTTAGCTTTCGTCAAGATGTCTTGAATAAAGACGAAAGCTAAGGTACTCGTTCTTCCTTCGACTATCAAATATATATATATATATATATATATATATATATATATATATATATATATATATATATATATATATATATATATATCAATATAAAGTTTTCATGTATATATTTATTTACGTAGTGTACAATTGATTTTTTCGTAATTATTTCCTTCGTTACCCCCGACCTCCTCCCAACCGGCACTGCTTATCCTCGGAAACGACTGATATCACCTTGGGAGATCAAGATGCCACTCATGCTCATACCAAATATGCTGCGTAATATATCTGCATTACATATCTGGGGTCAAGTCATGGATCTATATTTTAATAGCCACTAACTCGTTCTCTTTAGTAGCGATAAACAGTAGACAAATATATATAATATTTATATGTTGGGATAAAGAGTTCATTCATAATAGACAGCAACTAAATCAAATATGTGTAAAGTAATTAGTGGAGCAGATATGTTCTTAATGAGGATATCAGTGGCACTAATCACTACAACAATTATGAGTCTGGTGGTCATATTTCGCTGTGGTAATGATTCTAATTTGGTCATAACAACGAGTAATATATCTGTAGTAGTAGTAGTAATGGTGTAGTATGAGTAGGTTAGGTTTGGTTAGAATAGGTTAGGTGAGGTGGTAAGAGTAGTCGTAGTCTTAGTCTTAACTGTAATCCTGATAGTAACAAAAGCAAAACAACAACAATAATAATAATAATAATAATAATAATAATAATAATAATAATAATAATAATATTAAGAGTAACCTTTCGATAAACCAATAAGATATTAGTGTTGTGGCCTTACGACATAACAAACACCTCCCTCCTGTGGTGTTAATGTGGTTTTACATCACTGGAACATCTCTCACTTCCCCCATACCCCACACTAACCCCTCACCCTTCACCGTCACTCTTCTCTCAATTCCTCCCTCCGCCATGCAACCTCCACCACATTGCACGAATTCCTTAATAGTCACAGGGCGTTTGTTTACGGCCTTAGTGACGTTGTGTTGCTGTGGGAGTGTGTGTTGCTGTGGGAGTCTGTGTTGCTGTGGGAGTCTGTGTTGTTGTGGAAGTCTGTGTTGCTATAAGAGTCTGTGTTGCTGTGGGAGTCTGTGTTGCTGTGGGAGTCTGTGTTGCTCTAGGGGTCTGTGTTGCTGTAGGGGTCTGTGTTGCTGTGGGAGTCTGTGTTGCTGTGGGGAGTGTTGCTGTGGGAGTGTGTTTGCTGTGGTCTGTGTTGCTGTGGGGTCTGTGATGCTGTGGGAGTCTGGGTGCTGTGGGGTGTGTTGCTGTGGGAGTCTGTGCTGCCATGGGAGTCTGTGTTGATGTGGGGTGTGTTGCTGTGGGAGTCTGTGTTGCTGTGGGGAGTGTGTTGCTGTGGGAGTCTGTGCTGCTATAGGTCTGTGTTGCTGTGGGGCTGTGTTGCTTTGGGAGGCTGTGATGCTGTGGGGAGTCTATGTTGCTGTGGGAGTCTGTGCTGCTATGGGGTCTGTGTTGCCATGTCTGTGTTGCTGTGGGGTCTGTGTTGCTGTAGGTGTGTTGCTGGGGAGTGTGTTGCTGTGGGTCTGTGTGTTGCTGTGGGGCCTGTGTTGTTGATGTGGGAGTCTGTGTTACTGTGGGGTCTGTTGCTGTGGAAGTCTGTGTTGCTGTGGGAGTCTGTGTTGCTGTGGGGTGTGTTGCTGTGGAGTGTATTGCTATAGGGGTCTGTGTTGCTGTGGTAGTCTGTGTTGCTGTGTCTATCTTTGTTGCTATAGGGTCTGTGTTGCTGGGAATGTATTGCTATAGGAGTCTGTGTTGCTGTGGTAGTCTGTGTTGCTGTGGAAGTGTTTTTACTGTAGGAGTCTGTGTTGCTGTCTATCTTTGTTGCTGTGGGAGTCTGTGGTGCTGTGATAGTCTGTGTTGCTGTGGAGTCTGTGTTGCTGTGGGGAGTCTGTGTTGCTGTGGGAGTGTTGCTGTGGGAGTCTTTCTTGCTACAGGGTCTGTGTTGCTGCGGGGAGGCTGTGATGCTGTGGGAGTCTATGTTGCTCTGGGGTGTGTGCTGTGGAAGTCTGAGCTGCTGTGGGGTGTGTTGCCATGTCTGTGTTGCTGTGGGGAATCTGTGTTGCTGTAGGGTGTGTTGCTGTGAGGTCTGTGTTGCTGTGGGAGTGTGTTGCTGTGGGAGTCTGTGTTGCTGTGGGATTCTGTGTTGCTGGAGTCTGTGTTGCTGTGGGAGTCTGTGTTGCTGTGGGAGTCTGTGTTACTGTGGGAGCCTGTGTTGCTATGGGGAGTGTGTTGCTATGGGGAGTGTATGCTATAGGAGTCTGTGTTGCTGTGGTAGTCTGTGTTGCTGTGTGTGTTACTGTAGGAGTCTGTGTTGCTGTGTCTATCTTGTTGCTGTAGGAGTCTGTGTTGCTGTGGGAATGTATTGCTATAGGAGTCTGTGTTGCTGTGGTAGTCTGTGTTGCTGTGGAAGTGTGTTACTGTAGGTCTGTGTTGCTGTGTCTATCTTTGTTGCTGTGGAGTCTGTGGTGCTGTGGGAGTCTGTGGTGCTGTGGGGAGTCTGTGTTGCTGTGGTCTGTGTTGCTGTGGGGTCTGTTGCTGTGGGAGTCTGTGTTGCTGTAAGAGTCTGTGTTGCTGTGGGAGTCTGTGTTGCTGTAGGGTCTGTGTTGCTGTGGGTAGTGTGTTGCTGTGGGGTCTGTGTTGCTGTGGGAGTCTGTGTTGCTGTGGAAGTGTTGCTGTAGGAGTCTGTGTTGCTGTGTCTATCTTTGTTGCTGTAGGAGTCTGTGTTGCTGTGGGTCTGTGTTGCTGTGGGAGTCTGTGATGCTGTGGGGTCTGTGTTGCTGTAGGGTCTGTTTTGTTGGGGAGTCTGTGTTGTGCTGTGGGGTGTGCTGCTGTAGGTCTGTGTTGCTGTGGAGTCTGTGTTGCTGTGAGTCTGTGTTGCTGTGGGGTCTGTGTTGCTGTGGAGTCTGTGTTGCTGTAGGGGTCTGTGTTGCTGTAGGGGTCTGTGTTGCTGGGAGTCTGTGTTGCTGTGGGAGTCTGTGTTGCTGTGGGGTCTGTGTTGTAGGGGTCTGTGTTGCTGTGGGGTCTGTGTTGCTGTGGGGTCTGTGTTGCTGTAAGGTCTGTGTTGCTGTGGGAGTCTGTGTTGCTGTGGAGTCTGTGTGCTGTGGGGGTCTGTGTTCTGTGGGTGTTTGCTAGGAGTCTGTGTTGCTGTGGAGTCTGTGCTGTGTGTTGCTGTAGGAGTCTGTGTTGCTGTGGGATGTTGCTTAGAGTCTGTGTTGCTGTGGAGTCTGTGTTGCATGTCTGTGTTGCTGTGGGAGTCTGTGTTGCTGTGGGGTCTGTGTTGCTGTGGGAGTCTGTGTTGCTGTGGGAGTGTGTTGCTATAGGGTCTGTGTTGCTGTGGTAGTCTGTGTTGCTGTGGAAGTGTGTTACTGTGGTGTGTGTTGTGGCTGTAGGGTCTGTGTTGCTGTGGATGTGTTGCTGTGGGAGTCTGTGTTGCTGTGGAGTCTGTGTTGCTGTGGAGTGTGTTTGAGGTCTGTGTTGCTGTGTCATCTTTGTTGCTGTGGGAGTCTGTGTTGCTGTGGGAGTCTGTGTTGCTGTAGGGGTCTGTGTTGCTGTGGGGTCTGTGTTGCTGTGGGGTGTGTTGCTGTGAGGTCTGTGTTGCTGTAGGGTCTGTGTTGCTGTGGGAGTGTTGCTGTGGGAGTCTGCATAGGAGTCTGTGTTGCTGTGGGAGTCTTTGTTGCTGTGGGAGTCTGTGTTGCTGTGGGAGTGTGTTCTGTGGGAGTGTATTGCTGTGAGTCTGTGTTACTGTGGTAGTCTGTGTTGCTGTGAAGTGTGTTACTGTAGGAGTCTGTGTTGCTGTGGGAATGTATTGCTATAAGAGTCTGTGTTGCTGTGGGATTCTGTGTTGCATGTCTGTGTTGCTGTGGAAGTCTGTGTTGCTGTGGGAGTCTATGTTGCTGTGGGAGTCTGTGTTGCTGTGGGGAGGTATTGCTATAGGAGTCTGTGTTGCTGTGGTAGTCTGTGTTGCTGTGGAAGTGTGTTACTGTAGGAGTCTGTGTTGCTGTGTCTATCTTTGTTGCTGTAGGAGTCTGTGTTGCTGTGGGAATGTATCATAGGAGTCTGTGTGCTGTGGTAGTCTGTGTTGCTGTGGAAGTGTGTTACGTAGGAGTCTGTGTTGCTGTGTCTATCTTTGTTGCTGTGGGAGTCTGTGGTGCTGTGGGGAGTCTGTGTTGCTGTGGAGTCTGTGTTGCTGTGGGGAGTCTGTGTTGCTGTGGGGAGGTGGTTGTGGGGAGTCTGTGTTGCTGTAGAGTCTGTGTTGCTGTGGAGGCTGTGATGCTGTGGGAGTCTATGTTGCTGTGGTAGTGTATTGCTGGGAGTCTGTGCTGCTGTGGGAGTCTGTGTGCTGTTGTCTTTTGTTACTGTGGGAGTCTGTTGCTGTAGGAGTCGGTTGCTGTAGGAGTCTGTGTTGCTGTGGGAGTGTGTTGCTGTAGAGTCTGTGTTGCTGTGGGAGTCTGTGTTGCTGTGGGAAATTGTGTTGCTGTGGGAGTCTGTGTTGCTGTGGGAGTCTGTGTTGCTGTGGGAGTCTGTGTTGCTGTGGGAGTCTGTGTTGCTGTGGAGTGCATTGCTATAGGAGTCTGTGGATAGTCTGTGTTGCTGTGATGTGTGTTACTGTAGGAGTCTGTGTTGCTGTGGAATGTATTGCTATAAGAGTCTGTGTTGCTGTGGTAGTCTGTGTTGCTGTGGAAGTGTGTTACTGTAGAGTCTGTGTTGCTGTGTCTATCTTTGTTGCTGTGGGAGTCTGTGGTGCTGTGGGAGTCTGTGTTGCTGTTGGGAGTCTGTGTTGCTATAAGAATCTGTGTTGCTGTGGGAGTCTGTGGTGCTGGAGTCTGTGTTGCTGTGGGAGTCTGTGTTGCTATAAGAGTCTTTGTTGCTGAAAGTCTGTGTTGCTATGTCTATCTTGTTGCTGTAGGAGTCTGTGTTGCTGTGGGAATGTATTGCTATAGGAGTCTGTGTTGCTGTGGTAGTCTGTGTTGCTGTGAAGTGTGTTACTGTAGGAGTCTGTGTGTGCTGTGGGAGTCTGTGGTGCTGTGGGGAGTCTGTGGTTCTGAGAGAGTCTGTGTTGCTGTGGGGAGTCTGTGTTGCTGTGGGGAGTCTGTGTTGTGGGAGTCTGTGTTGCTATAAGAGTCTGTGTTGCTGTGGAAGTGTTGCTGTAGGAGTCTGTGTTGCTGTGTCTATCTTTGTTGCTGTAGGATTCTGTGTTGCTGTGGGAGTCTGTGTTGCTGGGGAGTCTGTGTTGTTGTAGGGGTCTGTGTTGCTGTGGAGTCTGTGATGCTGTAGGAGGCTGGATGCTGTGGGAGTCTGTGATGCTGTAGGAGGCTGTGATGCTGTGGGAGTCTGTGTTGCTGTGGGAGTGTGTTGCTGTGGGAGTGTGTTGCTGTAGGAGTCTGTGTTGCTGTGGTAGTGTGTTACTGTAGGAGTCTGTGTTGCTGTGTCTATCTTTGTTGCTGTAGGAGTCTGTGTTGCTGTGGGAATGTTTTGCTATAGGAGTCTGTGTTGCTGTGGTAGTCTGTGTTGCGGGAAGTGTGTTACTGTAGGAGTCTGTGTTGCTGTGTCTATCTTTGTTGCTGTGGGAGCTGTGGTGCTGTGGAGAGTCTGTGTTGCTGTGGGAGTCTATGGTGCTAAGGAGTCTGTGTTGCTGTGGGAGTCTGTGTTGCTATAAGAGTCTGTGTTGCTGTGGGAGTCTGTGTTGCTGTAGGGTCTGTGGCTGTGGGAGTGTGTTGCTGTGATAGTCTGTGTTGCTGTAGGAGTCTGTGTTGCTGTGTCTATCTTGTTGCTGTAGGAGTCTGTGTTGCTGTGGGAATGTATTGCTATAGGAGTCTGTGTTGCTGTGGTAGTCTGTGTTGCTGTGGAAGTGTTTTACTGTAGGGAGTCTGTGTTGCTGTGTCTATCTTTGTTGCTGTGGGAGTCTGTGGTGCTGGATAGTCTGTGTTGCTGTGGGAGTCTGTGTTGCTGTGGGGTCTGTGTTGCTGGGGAGTGTGTTGCTGTGGGAGTCTGTGTTGCTGTAGGGAGTCTGTGGTGCTGTAGGGGCTGTGATGCTGTGGAGTCTATGTTGCTGTGGGAGTGTGTTGCTGTGATCTGTGCTGCTGTGGGAGTCTGTGTTGCCATGACTGTGTTGCTGTGGGGAGTCTGTGTTGCTGTAGGAGTGTGTTTGCTGTAGGAGTCTGTGTTGCTGTGGGGAGTGTGTTGCTGTGGGAGTCTGTGTTGCTGTGGGATTCTGTTGCTGGGGGTCTGTGTTGCTGTGGGAGTCTGTGTTGCTGTGGGAGTCTGTGTTGCTGTGGGGTCTGTGTTGCTGTGGGAGCCTGTGTTGCTGTGGGGTGTTGCTATGGGGTGTATTGCTATAGGGTCTGTGTTGCTGTGGTAGTCTGTGTTGCTGTGGAGGTGTGTGTTACTGTAGGGTCTGTGTTGCTGTGTCTATCTTTGTTGCTGTAGAGTCTGTGTTGCTGTGGGAATGTATTGCTATAGGAGTCTGTGTTGCTGTGGTAGTCTGTGTTGCTGTGGAAGTGTGTTGCTGTAGGAGTCTGTGTTGCTGTGTCTTTTGTTGCTGTAGAGTCTGTGTTGCTGTGGAATGTATTGCTATAGGGTCTGTGTTGCTGTGGTAGTCTGTGTTGCTGTGGAAGTGTGTTACTGTAGGAGTCTGTGTTGCTGTGTCTATCTTTGTTGCTGTGGGGTCTGTGGTGCTGTGAGAGTCTGTGTTGCTGTGGGGTCTGTGTTGCTGTGGGAGTCTGTGTTGCTGTGTGGGGAGTCTGTGTTGCTGTAAGTGTCTGTGTTGCTGTGGGAGTCTGTGTTGCTGTGGGGTCTGTGTTGCTGTGGTAGTGTGTTGCTGTGGGAGTCTGTGTTGCTGTGGGGTCTGTGTTGCTGTGGAAGTGTTTGCTGTTGGAGTCTGTGTTGCTGTGTCTATCTTTGTTGCTGTAGGAGTCTGTGTTGCTGTGGGAGTCTGTGTTGCTGTAGGAGTCTGTGTTGCTGTGGGAATCTGTGTTGCTGTGGGAGTCTGTGTTGCTGTGGGAGTCTGTGTGCTGTGGAGTCTGTGTTGCTGTGGGGGTGTGTTGCTGTGGAGTGTGTTGCTATAAGTCTGTGTTGCTGTGGTAGTCTGTGTTGCTGTGGAGTGTGTTACTGTAGGAGTCTGTGTTGCTGTGTCTATCTTTGTTGCTGTAGGAGTCTGTGTTGCTGTCTATCTTTGTTGCTTAGGAGTCTGTGTTGCTGTGGGGAATGTATTGCTATAGGAGTCTGTGTTGCTGTGGTAGTCTGTGTTGCTGTGGAAGTGTGTTACTGTAGGGTCTGTGTTGCTGTGTCTATCTTTGTTGCTGTGAAGTCTGTGGTGCTGTGAGAGTCTGTGTTGCTTAGGAGTCTGTGTTGCTTGTAAGTCTGTGTTGCTGTGGGAGTCTGTGGGTTATAAGAGTCTGTGTTGCTGTGGGAGTCTGTGGCTGTGGGGAGTCTGTGTTGCTGTGAAGTGTTGCTGTAGGAGTCTGTGTTGCTGTGTCTATCTTTGTTGCTGTAGGGAGTCTGTGTTGCTGTGGTCATGTTGTGGAGTCTGTGTTGCTGTGGGGAGTCTGTGTTGCTGTGGGAGTCTGTGTTGGTGGGAGTCTGTGTTGCTGTGGGAGTCTGTGATGCTGTGGGGAGTCTGGTGTGCTGTAGAGTCTGTGTTGCTGTGGGGAGTCTGTGTTGCTGTGGGGAGTCTGTGATGCTGTAGGAGGCTGATGCTGTGGGAGTCTGTGTTGCTGTGGGAGTCTGTGTTGCTGTGGGGAGTCTGTGTTGCTGTAGGGGTCTGTGTTGTAGGGGTCTGTGTTGCTGTGAGGTATGTGTTGCTAGGAGTCTGTGTTGCTGGGGAGTCTGTGTTAAGGGGAGTCTTTGCTGCTGTGGGAGTCTGTGTTGCTGTGGGAGTGTGTTCTAGTGTATTGCTAGGAGTCGTTGTGGTAGTCTGTGTTGTGAAGTGTGTTGCTGTAGGAGTCTGTGGTTGTGGGAATGTATGCTATAGGAGTCTGTGTTGCTGTGGGAGTCGTGCTGTCTGTGTTGCTGTGGGAGTCTGTGTTGCTGTGTCTATCTTGTTGCTGTGGGAGTCTGTGGTGCTGGGGGAGTCTGTGGCTGTGGGAGTCTGTGTTGCTGTGGGAGTCTGTGTTGCTTGGGGAGTAAGGTTGTGGGAGTCTGTGTTATAGGTCTGTGTTGCTGTGGGAGTCTGTATGCTGTGGAGTCTGTTATGTGGTAGTGTGTTGCTGTGAGTCTGCTGCTGTGGGAGTCTGTGTTGCTGTGTCTGTGTTGCTGTGGGAGTCTGTTGTGCTGTAGGAGCGGTTGCTGGAGGAGTCTGTGTTGCTGTGGGAGTGTGTTGCTGTAGGAGTCTGTGTTGCTGTGGGAGTCTGTGTGCTGGTTCGGTTGTGGGAGTCTGTGTTGCTGTGGGAGTCTGTGTTGCTGTGGGAGTCTGTGTTGCTGTGGGAGTCTGTGTTGCTGTGGGAGTGCATTGCTATAGGAGTCTGTGGTAGTCTGTGTTGCTGTGGGATGTGTGTTGCTGTAGGAGTCTGTGTTGCTGTGGGAATGCTATAGGAGTCTGTGTTGTGGTAGTCTGTGTTGCTGTGGAAGTGTGTTACTGTAGGAGTCTGTGTTGCTGTGTCTATCTTGTTGCTGTGGGAGTCTGGTGCTGTGAGTCTGTGCTGTGGGAGTCTGTGTTGCTGTAGGAGTCTGTGTTGCTGTGGGAGTCTGGTGCTGTGGGGAGTCTGTGTTGCTGTGGGAGTCTGTGTTGCTGTAAGAGTCTTTGTTGCTGTAGGGTCTGTGTTGCTGTGTCTATCTTTGTTGCTGTAGGAGTCTGTGTTGCTGTGGGGAATGTATTGCTATAGGAGTCTGTGTTGCTGTGGTAGTCTGTGTTGCTGTGGAAGTGTGTGTTACTGTAGGAGTCTGTGTTGCTGTGTCTATCTTTGTTGCTGTAGGAGTCTGTGGTGCTGTGGGAGTCTGTGGTGCTGTAGGAGTCTGTGTTGCTGTGGGAGTCTGTGTTGCTGTGGGAGTCTGTGTTGCTGTTAGAGGTCTGTGTTGCTGTGAGGTCTGTGTTGCTGTGGGATCTGTGTTGCTGTAGGGTCTTGTTGCTGTGGGAGTCTGTGTTGCTGTAGGGGTCTGTGTTGTGCTGTGGGGAGTGTGTTGCTGTGGGGAGTCTGTGTTGCTGTGGGAGTCTGTGTTGCTGTGGAAGTGTTGCTGTAGGAGTCTGTGTTGCTGTGTCTATCTTTGTTGCTGTGGGAGTCTGTGTTGCTGTGGGAGTCTGTGTTGCTGTGGGGGTCTGTGTGTGCTGTGGGAGTCTGTGTTGCTGTGAGGGGTCTGTGTTGCTGTGGGAGTCTGTGATGCTAGGAGCTGTGATGCTGTGGGAGTCTGTGTTGCTGTGGGGTCTGTGTTGCTGTGGGAGTCTGTGTTGCTGTGGGAGTCTGTGTTGCTGGGAGTCTGTGTTGCTGTAGGGGTCTGTGTTGCTGGGGTCTGTGTTGCTGTGGGAGTCTGTGTTGCTGTGGGAGTCTGTGTTGCTATAGAGTCTGTGTTGCTGTGGGAGTCTGTGATGCTGTAGGAGTCTGTGGTGCTAGGAAGTCTGTGTTGCTGTGGGAGTGGTTGCTGTGGGAGTCTGTGTTGCTGGTAGGGGTCTGTGTTGCTGTGGGGGTCTGTGTTGCTGTGGAAGTGTGTTACTGTAGGAGTCTGTGTTGCTGTGTCTATCTGTGTTGCTGTAGGGTCTGTGTTGCTGTGGGAGTCTGTGTTGCTGTGGGGTCTGTGTTGCTGTGGGAGTCTGTGTTGCTGTGGGAGTCTTGTTGCTGTTGGGGTGCTGTGTTGCTGTGGGGTCTGTGTTGCTGTGGGGTCTGTGTTGCTGTAGGGTGTGTGTTGCTGTGGGAGTCTGTGTTGCTGTAGGGGGTCTGTGTTGCTGTGGGTGTGTTGCTGTGGGAGTCTGTGTTGCTGTAGGAGTCTGTGTTGCTGTGGGAAGTCTGTGTTGCTGTGGAAGTGTTGCTGTTAGGAGTCTGTGTTGCTGTAGTCTTTTGTTGTTGCTGTAGGAGTCTGTGTTGCTGTGGGAGTCTGTGTTGCTGTGGGAGTCTGTGTTGCTGTGGGAGTCTGTGTTGCTGTGGGAGTCTGTGTTGTTGTAGGGGTCTGTGTTGCTGTGGGAGTCTGTGATGCTGTAGGAGTCTGTGTTGCTGTGGGAGTCTGTGTTGCTGTAGGAGTCTGTGTTGCTGTCTGAGTCTGTGTTGCTGTGGGAGTGTGTTGCTGTGGGGTGTATTGCTATAGGAGTCTGTGTTGCTGTGTGGTAGTCTGTGTTGCTGTGGAAGTGTGTTACTGTAGGAGTCTGTGTTGCTGTGTCTATCTTTGTTGCTGTGAGTCTGTGTTGCTGTGGGAATGTATTGCTATAGGAGTCTGTGTTGCTGTGGTAGTCTGTGTTGCTGTGAAGTGTGTTACAGTAGAGTCTGTGTTGCTGTGTCTATTTTTTTTGCTGTGGGAGTCTGTGGTGCTGTGGAGAGTCTGTTGCTGTGGGGGAGTCTGTGTTGCTTGGGGTCTGTGTTGCTGTAGGAGTCTGTGTTGCAGTGGGAGGTTGCTGTAGGAGTGTCTTTGCTGTAGGAGTCTGTGTTGTGGTAGTCTGTGTTGCTGTGGGGAGTCTGTGTTGCTGTAGGAGTCTGTGTTGCTGTGGGTCTGTGTTGCTGTGGGAGGTTGCTGTACGAGTCTGTGTTGCTGTGGGTGTGTGTTGTTGTGTGAGTGTGTTACTGTGTGACTGTTGCTTTTGGAGTTTTATTCCTGTTGCGTTGTGTTGTTGTATGTTGTATTGCATATTGACGCTGTGTGACGCTGCATTACTTGGAACACTGTGTATATGTGTGTATGTGTGTGTTAGCGCGCGCGTGTAGTCAGTTAGTGGCTTGGGGGAATTCGTAAAAAAAAAATTTCACTCCTGTGCATAAATATTAGTTGAAACATTTACAAAGTTCATTATTCATCCATGCACAGATGAACACTAAAGTCATACATAGAGTCATTTGTTCCAACGATACACAGAATTAATACTTTAATCATGTATTCAAACATTAGACCAATCATGCACTTAAATAATGCATTCAAACAATTCAATCATGCATAGACATACCATTCCAGGCATGCTCAGAAGTATTAGTCCAATCATACAGTTGAACGAGTCCAATTTTATATAACAATCCAATAATATAAAAAAACAATAGTCCAATCCTACATTTGAATTATTGTCCAATCCTACATTGAATCAAGAGTTTAATCCTGTATAGAATTAACAAGTGATCGTGGGCCCTTCGTGCCCGGTTCGCCGTCCGGCTGACAGCGTACTGTGAGCGTAAATAAAATGGTTAATTAATGCCTTCCTAAAGAAACCGTCGACATGGGACCAGGTTTGATCCACTCTACGAATTTTTTGCGATTGTGCCGTTTCGGCTGCCCAGAACAGACACACACACACACAGACTCATGGCAATTCCTATAGTATATTAGCTAGATGGTCGTGATTGCTATAATCATGGTCGTGGTTGTTATAATCATGGTCGTGGTTGTTATAATCATGGTCGTGGTTGTTATAATCATGGTCCTGGTTGTTATAATCATGGTCGTGATTGTTATAATCATGGTCGTGGTTGTTATAATCATGGTCGTGGTTGTTATAATCATGGTCGTGGGTGTTATATTTATAGTCGTGGTTGTTATAATCATGGTCGTGGTTGTTATAATCATGGTCGTGGTTGTTATAATCATGGTCCTGGTTGTTTTAATTATAGTCGTGGTTGTTATAATCATGGTCGTGATTGTTATAATCATGGTCGTGATTGTTATAATCATGGTCGTGGTTGTTAAAATTATGGTCGTGATTGTTATAATCATGATCGTGGTTGTTAAAATTATGGTCGTGATTGTTATAATCATGGTCATGATTGTTATAATCATGGTCCTGGTTGTTATAATCATGATCGTGATTGTTATAATCATGGTCGTGGTTGTTAAAATTATGGTCGTGATTGTTATAATCATGATCGTGGTTGTTATAATCATGGTCCTGGTTGTTATAATCATGGTCGTGGTTGTTATAATCATGGTCGTGATTGATATAATCATGGTCCTGGTTGTTATAATCATGGTCCTGGTTGTTATAATCATGGTCGTGATTGATATAATCATGGTCCTGGTTGTTATAATCATGGTCCTGGTTGTTATAATCATGGTCGTCATTGTTACAATAAGGGTCGTACCTGAGACTAACACAGGTAGATTAAACCCCACACCTTATCTTTAATCTCAATAAACCCAGATTAACCTCACCTAATCAACAGGATTAGAGACCATTAGGATTGTACCACCATCCGATACATTTCACACTGGATTAAAAACAAAACATTTAATTACATTTCCAATAGCAAATGTCTTACGGATGTCTTATGAAGTTATGAGTCTTATGTTTTATTCTTACAAACATTTATAGTTCGTTGTGTATTGTATTGTATTGTATGGTATTGTAATGTATTGTACTGTACTGTACTGTTTTGTTTTGTTTTGTTTTGTTTTGTATTGTATTACATTGTGTTGTATTGTATGACAGTGGGCCCTTGGTGCCCGGTTCGCCGTCCGGCTGACAGCGTACAGCGAACGAGGGTGCGCCAATTCCATAGACTTGCATGGTTAATTTCGCCAAGTCCGTAGACTTGCATCGTTTTCCAGCGTAAATAAAATGATTTATTAATGCCTTCCTAAAGAAACCATCGACATGGGACCAAGTATGTTCCACTCTACGAATTTTTTGCGATTTTTCCACCAAGTTTGATGAAAACGATTGTGCCGTCTCGCTGCCCAGAACAGACAGACAGACAGACAGACAGTCACGGTGAGTCTTGGAGATTATTAGATACTGTAAGTATCTAATATACTAAGGAAGGAATACAATAAAGGTTGGAAAAATTAGTTAAAGAAATATTCGCCATAAGGAGAGGTTAAAATCATAAAAAAATTAAGGGTCACCGATGATCATTCCGAGATAAATTATATTATGAAGAGAAGTGACCTTGATTCTGCATTAGTCACCATCTGCTTAAGTCATCACCTGTGTTAAGTCATCATAGTCATCATCTACGTTAGTCAGTTTTAGGCCCATTTCAATGACTGACCGACCATCGATGCGCGAGGAGGTTTTCAGCGTCGTATTATTTACATTGGTGGATGTAAGACCTCCTACCTCACTGATGCAGCTGGTCAATTTGGTGTTATTCTTGTTTATAAATGCCTTCTAATCTATCTCAAGTCTATCCGTCTTGTCTATTGCCATCCCAACTTTCGTTCGTCTATGCGGTGTTTGACTGTAAGCCCGTCTGTACTCTTTGTGTCGTCAAAACTTTCTGTCTTATCCGTTGTTGGCGTGTGTCTGCCTGTTTGTCTAATGCGAACCAATCAGTCAGCTCTGTCTGTCTGTCTGTCTGCTGCATGAGTTGGTATATTGTCTATTTGTGCATGTATGAATCTGTCATTTTTGTCAACCTCCTGTCTGTTTCACTGTCTATATTCACCCTGTGTCGATTGTTGTCATTTCTGTCTGTCGTATGTACGGTTCGTCTTATATGTTGTCTTTGTTCTTCATAAGTCTGTCTATCTGTCTGTCTTTCTGTGTGTCCTTGAATCTGTCTGTGTTATGTCTTTTGTTTGTCCTCTCTCTCCATTTTTATCTGTACTATCTCTATCTCTGTCTTTAATTACATATCTCTGTCTCTCCATTACACTACTCATCATATATAGCACTATTTCTTCCATATTAAATAGGTGATTTTAATATGGTATTCTGGGAACTTTAAAAAACACATCCCTCCATTCATACCTACACCTCTCACTATTCCTCTCTCCCATCTCCTTTCCTCACTCGCCTCTTAAGGATAATAATGCTTCAGTCTCTCTTCTTCTCTTTCTCTTCTCCCTTTCTATCTTCTCCATGCATTCCTGTAAATGATCTTTTTATCTCCTTTCCTTTTTCATATACAGTCAGCAACAGGAATAAGTATACTGTACACACTGCAGCTGTAAGGTCCGAAAATGGTCTGGTAACGTTGAAACTGCACATCCAGACGCATGATGAAACTCAGCTCCCCCCCACCTGTTATCTCTACATATTTTCTGTTTTCCCTTCTTTATTCTTCTATTTACTCATCTTCCATCCTTTACTATAACTGCAATCGTGGGCTGACAGCGTACATCGAATGAGGGTGCGCCAAGTCCGTAGACTTGCATACTTTTCTAGCGTAAATAAAATGGTTAATTAATGGTTTCCTAGAGAAACCATCGACATGGGACCAGGTTTGTTCCACTCTACGAATTTTTTGCGATTTTTCCACCAAGTTTGATGAAAAACAATTGTGCCGTTTTGGCTGCCCAGAACAGACAGACAGACACACGGCTTGTCCTATAATATATTAGATAGCTTAATCCTATGCATGTCTTTAGTACTCTGCTCTTCGTTAAACACAGGGTAAGGTCGGAGGGTTAGGTTAAGTTAGGTTTGGGTAATTTAGGCTAATGATAGGCTTACTTTAAGTTGGGTTATGGGTAGGTTAGGCTATGGTAATTTAGGCTATTAGTAGGCTAAAGTTAGGTTAGGGGTAAGGTAGGTTAAGATAATTAAGGGTGGGTAAGGTTAGGTTAGGTTTTATGTTATGTTATGTTATGTTATGGACAGTATAGGTCAGGTTAAGTGAGCCGTAGGTTAGGGTAGCCTAAGTTAGGTTAGGGGAATGCTAGGTGAAGTTAGGATAGGTCAGGTGTAAGCTAGTTTAGGTTAAGTCAGATGTAAGCTAAGTTAGATTAAGTTACAGATAAGTTAGGTTGATGATGATAACGAATAGAAGTGAATCTCAAGTTTAACGTAAGAATTTCTGAGACTGTACTTGGTAAAATCTACCCGCAAGGGGACTGATGTGTTTACACTCTGCTTACATTTCTCCCGAAACAATCTTAATTTACTGCTTTGTTTCCAGCTTACCATGTTTTGTTTTTTTCAAGATAATAACAAAAGTAATATCAATTCCCCATAAATTTCAAGAACTTTTTTGAGAGGCAGAACAAGATTGTTTAAAGATATCAGATTCGTCAGTCCTCCAAGGGGTGTAATGAGGAGCCAGTGAAGTGAGCTGGCCGGGGTCACGGGAGGGAAAGGTCCTCAGTGTGGTGGTCCAGGAGAAACGTTCATAATGCTGATTAACACAGCGAAAACAAAATATAGATCACTGTAAACGAACACCTATTTATTTTAACTATTTTAACATTGCACAGAATAAATTTTAAATGTTTTGTT
>NW_024754704.1:5291206-5327103 GCF_018991925.1 Homarus americanus
GCGCAGCACAGGTGACTAGGCCACGTGACTATTTCTGTGACTGAAGCGCAGGGACGTCTTGTTTGCCTGACTGCTCCCCGTGACTGAGGGAGAGCCAGCGTCGCGTCCTCTCAAGGCGTTAGCTTAGGCCTACGTGACATATTTTCCGCCTAACTAATAACTCCTTGGGACACCCGTAACATTATTCAGACTGATAAACGATCTATAATAATTTCAAATTCAATAATAGTCCCTTAACTTCATGAATCGCATCATTATTAATTCGGCAAATTACATTTAATATCATATAGGCCTAGTTCCACAAACTCTCGCTATGTGCGGGGAGCGCTCTCTTCCCTCAGACGACCTTGAACGCTCAGTATCGCTAATGGCGGGGCATTTGAAATTACTCTGAAATTTCTGAATATTACAATCGACCCCCCTAAAAAAAGACAGCACTGTCCTCATGTGCTGAGAAAACATGCATACGACCCCCCTAAAAATTTGTTCTAAGAAACTGCATCTTACCCCTTTAACGTGCTAAACGCAGCATTCTGTCTTCTCTTCTCTCCTTTTCTCTCCCGCTAACATATATATATATATATATATATATATATATATATATATATATATATATATATATATATATATATATATATATATATATATATATCGATAAAATCACACGGGAAAAGGGAAACAGATAAAGCCAACACAGTAGTGATTTTAAACAAACATGATTATATTTCTAAAATGAATGACCTTTTATGTGATGCTGCAACATATTCAAAGCTCATAAATAATCTTTGAAACTTAAGTACCCTAGATCTTTCATGGAGAAATCTTTCTATAGAACCGATCCCAAGCCCACCCATGACCATAACAATCTCTTAGTATTACCATTTCTCAAAAATTTCCCTCAAATTCCTTTACAACTAAAAACCTGGAACATCAATGTGGCATTTAAAAACTCATGCACTGTAAAACAAATGTTAATCAAGAACTCCCCCAACAATACAAGTGGCTGCATTTATAAGGTTCCTTGCAAGGAATGTAATATGTTTTACTTAGGCCAGACAGGTAAAGATCTTGTAACTTGACTTATCATAAATATAGTGTTAAGTGTTAAGACAGGCCAAGAATCCAATGCTCTGTTTGTTCATTTGAGGGATAATAAGCATTGCATTGACTGGGATAATGCCTCCTCAATATTACCTTGTAATTCAATTGACAGTAGGGACATTATAGAATCTAGTCTCATTAAACATACCGAAGCAGTCAACATGAATTTGAGTAATGGTATGTACAAACTGGACAATTTTGTAATTAAGAAGATTTGTAACCAGGTAAGAAGGTTGGGTCAACTTACACTCTGACCTGACTACCGACCGCTGCTGTGCTTATTAAAGATTAGTAGGGTCATTACCTAATACCTGACCATTGTGGACCTGATCTCACCCTCCTCTGTATATATATACCTTGTTTTGTACTTCTCCTTAGTCTGTACTCACCCCTGAAGATGTGGATTACACGAAAGCGCTTGGGAACTTCGTGTTTTCTTCTTTCCTTGTGGTTATCAGCATATATATATATATATATATATATATATATATATATATATATATATATATATATATATATATATATATATATATATATACATATATATATATATATATAAATATACGTACACTAGCAGAATTGCCGCCCTCTGGGCGGCTCATTCGCTAAGCAACGGTAGGACGCCACCCGCCGGGAGGCTCTACAATCCACATTGTCTCACTGTTCAGTCCCCAAAACATCTTCTTCCATCACTAGTTCATTAACGGTGTATGTAAGTTCCACCATGTTTTTCACTTCAACTGTACACCAAAGTACATTTCTTTAGCATTAAACTGGTATTATTTTATTGTTTAATCATCACTACATATAACACCACCCATCATCATTACATATAACACCATCCATCATCACTACATATAACACCATCCATCATCACTACATATAACACCAGCCATCATCACTACATATAACACCATCCATCATCATCACTACATATCGCACCATCCATCATCACTACATATAACACCATCCATCATCATCACTACATATAACACCATCCATCATCATCACTACATATAACACCATCCATCATCATCACTACATATAACAGATCGGTAAAGTAGTTTCTAAGATTCTCGTGCGAACACGCTAACAAACAAACCCACCCATAAACAGACGGGCGGCTCATCCGCTAGACATCGGTAGGACGCCACCCTCCGGGAGGCTCCACATTGTCTCACTGTTCAGTCCCGAAAACTTCTTCTTCCATCAATAGTTCATTATCAGTGTATGTAAGTTCCACCATGTTTTTCACTACAATAGTACAGCAAAGTATATTTTTTTAGAATTAAACTGGTATTATTTTATTGTCTAATCATCACTACACATAACACCACCCATCATCACTACATATAATATGATCCATCATCACTACATATAACACCAGCCATCATCACTACATATAACACCATCCATCATCACTAAATATAACACCACCCATCATCACTACATATAACACCATCCATCATCACTACATATAACACCATCCATCATCACTACATATAACACCACCCATCATCACTACATATAACAATATCCATCATTACTGCAAATAACATCATCCATCATTACTACATATAACACCATCCATCATCACTACATATAACACCATCTATCATCACTACAGATCGGTAAAGTTGTTTCCGAGATTCTCGTGCGGACACACACGGTAGGACGCCACCCTCCGGGAGGCTCCACTTTGTCTCACTGTAGTTCATTAGGGTAGACCACATTTTTCGTTTTGCCATTAGCAGCAAGTATATACAGATTTTTGCCAGTTCCCATTCTGGAGCATCCAACATAGAACTGTCCATGAGAGAAGCAAGGAAACAATTGCTATTCATGTCAAGTTTGATCCGGGCGGCTCATTCGCTAGGCCACTGTAGGGCGCCACCCTCCGGGAAGCTCCACATTGTCTCACTGTGCACTCCCCAAAACATTTTATTCCGTCAATATTTCATTAACAGTGTATGTAAGTTCCACTACAACGGTACAGCAAAGTATATTTTTTTAGCATTTAACTGTTATTATTTTATTGTCTAATCATCACTACATGTAACTTCATCCATCAACGCTACATATAACAACATCTACCATCACTACATATAACATCATCCATCATCACTACATATAACACCATCCATCATCACTACATATAACACCATCCATCATCACTACATATAACATAATCCATCATCACTACATATTACACCATCCATCATCACTACATATAACATCATCCATCATCATTACATATAACATCATCCATCATCACTACGTATAACACCATCCATCATCACTACAGATCGATAAAGTAGTTTCCGAGATTCTCGTGCGAACACGCAAGCAAACAAACCCACCCATAAACAGACGGACGGCTTATTCGCTAGGCCACGGTAGGAAGCCACCCTCCGGGAGGCTCCATATTGTCTCACTGTTCAGTCCCCAAAACTTCTTCTTCCATCAATAGTTCATTAACGGTGTATGTAAGTTCCACCATGTTTTTCACTACAACGGAACAGCAAAGTATATTTTTTTTGCATTAAACTGTTATTATTTTATTGTCTAATCATCACTACATATAACACCACCCATCATCACTACATATAACATCATCCATCATCACTACATATAACATCATTCATCATCACTACATATAACACCATCCATCATCATTACATATAACACCATCCATCATCACTACATATAACACCATCCATCATCACTACATATAACACCACCCATCATCACTACATATAATATCATCATCCATCATCACTACATATAACACCATCCATCATCACTACAGATTGGTAAAGTAGTTTCCGAGATTCTCGTGCGGACACACACACAAACACACAGACATACTCCCAAGTATATGCCGATAACCACAAGGAAACAAGAAAACACGAAGTTCCCAAGCGCTTTCGTGTAATTCACATCTTCAGGGGTGAGTACAGATTAAGGAATAATACTTGACAAGGCTAATATATACAGTAGAGGAGAGTAAGATCAAGTCCCTAGGGGACAGCAGGTGTCCACAATGTGTTTTCTTGTTTCCTTGTGGTCAGCAGGCGGACTTCAACATATCTGTACAGTACATTCAAGACCTCACTAGCCAGGACTCGAACCCTAGGGTCGAGGGTTCGAGTCTTGGCTAGTGATGTCTTTTTCTATCATATTCGCCAGTTATCAGCCTACTAGCCGTTCCGGCGGTCTATCCAGTGTTAGTACAGAAGAAAACCGGGAAACCTGTGGTGGTAGAGCGGTACCGCTCTTGCCTTGCAAGCAAGATGTCATGGGTTCGATTCCCGGGCCGACGAAAGTTGTTTGGACACTCATCCTAGTCCCATTGGTCCCTGTTCACCTAGCTGCAAAGAGGTACCTGCTGTAAATCGAAAGCTGCGAATTCGTATTCAGGCTTCTACGCCCTTAACTCATGAGACATAAGGCAAGCATGAACTTAGCATGCTTCCCTGTTGGGCGCTGTAAACGCTTCTGCGCTTCATCTTACACAAGGATGTAGGGTGGTGCCAAAAAAAAAAGAAAAATTCACTCATCACATTAAAAGACACGAATCACCTGAACATTAGCCCCACGAATCACCTGAGCATTAGCCCCCCAGTTTATTACATATGATAATTAATTACCCTAACGTTACCTGGTGGTGTAAAGTTAGGTTAGGTTCAGGGGTGTTTAATCTTAAGGTGAAATAATCTTAAGAAAATAAATCGATAAATACTCACTAATATAGTCGTCTTGTCCAGGATACCGAGCGAGAATGTCATTGATGATGTCTGCCTGTGGACCTGCCCCAAGTGTTAGCTTTGTCTCGCTAACCACCACCATCATCACCATCATCTCGCTCCACATGCTTCCTACCACCACTCCACTCATCTCTTGTAATGTAGGTGGATCATATACTGGTGAGATTATTTCGTTTCCTTTAATTATTCTCACCTGAAATTATCTCTTAAGGGTATAATCCTGATTTTCAAGTTACGGATTATTGTAGATGGTAATAATTCCCTTTCAGGTATTCTTATAATTTTATTATTATCATTATTTTGTTTGCTCTTGTCTTCATATACCGGTTAATACTTTTTTTATCGTCTCACTCACATATTCTTTTTCAATGTTTTACGGGAAAAGTTTAAAAATTCACAAACTGATGAGAATTTCGATTTCACTGCACACACAAAACTCTCTTTTACAGTAGTCAACGTTCACTTGTTTTGATTTTGTACATCAAGCGGCAGTTATTTTTTTCCCCTTTGTTGCAAAATTTGTCAGAATGGTTCACTTGACGGGTCAGAGTTCACCATGATTATAAAAAGACTAATTTTCAACACTTTTTCATTAATGGAGTTTAGTTTTACGGAGATTATAATGACATACGGTGCTTTAATGATTAAGATCTAGTGAACTGTGTAAGGATTCTCGGCCTTATGTGGAGGTTATGTTTAACGAGTGCCAAAGTTCACACTTTTGTTGGATAGTTTATATCACAAGTTCATCACGAAAGGTTATACTAAACATCCAAAGTTCACGGTTGATATAGTTGACATGGAAGCCTTACTCGAGGAAACACTGATCTTGTTTTCCAAAGGTTGAGTACAAGTTCAAGAAAATAGTCTATTTACATCACAAGTTCAACACAAAAGTCCAAAGCTCATCGACTGAACTTGACAAAAAAAGATTTATACACTTTTCTAAACCTGTTTATTTAGGTTTAAATTTCATATAAACTGAACCACTTTAGGTTTAATAAAATCTCTTCAGAACCACTTTATAAGTTTAAAACTCACCATATATGAGTAAATTTATTCATCTTGTTTAAATGGAAGAGAAGTTGTTGTGTTTCCTCGACGCCACCAGCTCAATCCAGCGTGTGTCACGAGTCACGGGGTGGTGAAGCTCTTATAAGCGATCTGGTGTTTAATTGGTTACTTGTTGTCTCTCACAGTAATTACGTTGGAGAAGCGAGCGAGATCACACAAGTGGGTTTAATTAATAAAACCCCTGGAGGAGCGTTGTTTGCCAGTACTGTGGGTTCACTTACAAGTTTCGAGCCCATGGAGCACTGAACACCAACTTGTCATTCACCGTGAGACTGAACCACTAAGAACCATGAACTGTAAAACATCTAGGCTGTGATGGAGTACCGCTTTGATGTTCAACTGCAAACATCTTTTGGATGTGAATAAGATTTTGAGAAACACTGAAAACGCTGATCACTAGCCGCGTGAGTATGCGTCGCGATTGCGAACACAATGTGTGGGTGTCGCCAACTTAGCGAATGTTGGTCGAGAACAGGGCTAAAAAAGATTAAAGGTGTCGAACCCAGGAAATCAGTGCGACAGAGACACGACAACACATCCAAGGAAAAGGCGAGCTGTGGCCCTCACGCTCTCGCTGCCAACACCACACTGGAGCTGGACTGCAGCCGCCCGGGCGCCCCGAACTTCCAGTTCCAGCCCCGGACTGCGTGAAGGATTTCGCCAAGGACTCTGATGCGCATGCGCGGCTTCGACCTCCCACCTCCCACCTCCTGCTTATTATTAGGAAAATCATCACAAATAATGTAGGTCTAAAAGTGCATATTGTTATTAGTTAAGTCAATATACATATTTACATTTGCTTAATATAACTAGAAATTTGCTTGTTTATGTCAGATGCAATACAAGTTGAACATATAAACTATCAAATTATTTCAATAGTCAGGTTCTTCATCCACTTAAGATTCTATAAGTTCAATAAATACAAAATAACAAGATCAAGTATTTTCTTATTGTGGAACGAGTTAAAAAATCTCTTAGTCGGTCAGTCAATCAGTCAATAAGTCAGATATTCATTCACTCACTCAGTCAGTCAGTCACTCAAACATGCAGTCAACAAGTCAGATATTTAGTCAGTCAGTCAGTCGTGTCAGTCAGTCAGTCAAGATTCGTATTCATAGACCTAACTGATACAATTAGGTAAAAAAAACAATAAACGCCTAAAAACGCATCAACAACTAGCGGTCACAGACACCACAAAACGCCACATAAACAGTGACGTCTTGACCATCATTGTTCACGGGGACGTTCTAAGCGTTTTGGCGTTTACTATGATATAGAGTTAAATAATAGTTTTGGCGTTCACTTTGGTAGTTAGTTAAGGTACCAGCGTTCACGCAACAAGGTAATAATGCTAAAGTTCAAGCCTTCCCTGTTGTAATAAATTTAAGTACTTGCGTTTACTTTGATAGTAATAGCGTTCAACAGAAACAACATTTTTTTTTGCCTTGAAAGTAGTAGTAAATTAAAGTTCCATCCCTCACAGTACTATAAGTACCCGTTCCATCCCTCACAGTACAATATATCACCGTTCCATCCCTCACAGTACTATAAGTCCCCGTTCCATCCCTCACAGTACAATAAATCACCGTTCCATCCCTCTCAATATAAATAAATCACCGTTCCATCCCTCACAGTACAATAAATTACCGTTCCATCCCTCTCGGGATAAATAAATCACCGTTTCATCCCTCTCAGGATAAATAAATCACCGTTCCATCCCTCACAGTACAATAAATCACGGTTCCATCCCTCACAGTATAATAGATTACCGTTCCACCCCGCTCAGTATGAATAAATCACCATTCCATCCCTCACAATACACATAAATCACCGTTCCATCCCTCACAATACACATAAATCACCGTCCCATCCCTCACAGTACACATAAATCACCGTTCCATCCCTCACAATACACATAAATCACCGTTCCATCCCTCACAGTACACATAAATCACCGTTCCATCTCTCACAATACACATAAATCACCGTTCCATCCCTCACAATACACATAAATCACCGTTCCATCCCTCACAGTACACATAAATCACCGTTCCATCTCTCACAATACACATAAATCACCGTCCCATCCCTCACAGTACACATAAATCACCGTTCCATCCCTCACAGTACACATAAATCACCCTTCCATCCCTATACTACTACGACTTTGTTGTCACTCGGAATCTGGTGAGACGATCATCCTGAACGATATAATGATATGAGTTATGAAGGATGTCACCTTCATTGGTGATCTGTGAGGTGACTCGAAAGGCCGATACGGGACCGGCAGAGTCGTTCACAGATGTGCCACTTGTGGAGAGTTACATGTAGAATGGAGGGGGCGGTGGTGGTACAGTCTTTTCGGCGCTGGGGCTCGTCTGCCTCGATATGTAGTCGGGTTAATTCGAAAATATTGACATCTACTTGTGTGGTGCTCTTCCAAGCGTTACGGTGTGGAGTGATCGTCTCCCAGGTGAAGGGGTCAACTATCCTTCTACCTTTTCCGTTGCCCGCCAGCACTACGTTTATCATTCGTTAGATGACTTTATATTAACTTAATTGGCAATTTACTATCGTCCTTGCAGGTAACATGGCCAGTCCAACGTAATTGTTCATGGATAATGGTAGCCTCGAAGCCCCTACAATTGGTGTCTCCGAGAATACTGACATTTGTTCTCTTGTCATCCCAGCAAACTCGGGAGAGGGAACGCAGACTACATTGGTGAAAGTTTCCAAGTGCCTTGAGGTGCCTCCTGTATGTGATCCATATCTCACTGACATATAGCAGAGTGGGGAGGACCACTGCTCGATATACGTGCAACTTAGTAGATAATTTCAGCTCCCTACAGCCGAAGAAACGGGTAAGGAGTCTGCCGAAGGCTTGAGATGCACATCTGATTCGATGTCGAATCTCTTCATCGATGACCGTGGTGGTGGACAGGTGGGCGCCGAGATACTGAAAATGGGTAACATTAGAGAGGGTAATATCGTTAAGCTGTATGGATGGTGGAGGTGTGGTTGATGAAGAGGTAGACTGAAGAGAATCTGAGTCTTACTTACATTCACCTCAAGGCCGAAGTGTGCAGACGCGTCTGCGTAAGTGTTCAGGATGTCCTGTAGGTTGCATTCAATGTGAGCTACGAGGGTGAAGTTCACCTTTGTTCCTGCCTGGAGTCGTCTTATGTTGAAAAGACTCTTCATCCGGTACCGGATGTTCACCCCGCCGGCTAAATTGGGACTGGCACCAGTAAGGAAGGCAGCCAAGCAAATGGAAGGAGAGAGTTGGTACCAGTAAACATCCTTCATTTACACTGGTTTGGAGGGGGAAGAACTCAGGCTGGGTACCAGTGTACAGGACACTGCCGTTCATGCCATCGTGGAGTTACCTCACAATGGCGATGGATTTTGCCTGCACTGTTGACCGAGTCAAAGGCCTTGGTAAGGTTGATGAAGGCCATGTACAGGTCACGACGCTGTTCTCTGCACTTTTCCTATATCTGACGAGCAGCAAAGATCACGTCAGTGGTGACACGGGATGGCCTAAAGCCACATTGAGTTTTCCGCCTCAGGAAGAAGTTTGTTTAGGAGGAATCAGGCGATAATCTTGCGATCTATGGACAGAAGCGAGATTCCGCGGCAGTTGACACAGTCTGGCCGGTCTCCCTTGTTCTTATAAATATTGACGAAGGAGGCGTCATCAAGAGTTTGTGGGATTTCCTTATTTTCTCATATATTCTCCAGGAGAGAGTGGAGACGGCTGGTAAGCAGAGGCTGTCCTGCTATATACACCTCGGCTGGGATTCCGTCAGGCCCTGAGGCTTTGTTAATTTTCATCTGTTTGACGGCAGTAGCTACCTCATCCAGGGATAGAGGATAGCTGAGGTGGGACAGATCTGGGTGCTATGGGACCTGCTGGGTACTCCTGATATCCACATTGGTGTTTCGGTTGAGCAGCGAAAGGTAGTGCTCTTTCCAGCGCTGAAGGATGCCATGAGTGATTGGCCCATAAAATATTTTAGCGGAATTGAAAAATTAATGCATCTTATGCTGATCTGCAATTTTTTGTGTTTAACATGCTTTATTTTTTAAATTATTAAATCTTTAGATTACAAAGTTTGCGCTGGCCACCGCTTTATTCTTGTGGAAAGTATCAACTTTGATCCGAGACTGACGCCCGTATTATTAAACAACATCTTCCCTTGAAGAAGGTCGTCGTGTTTCAACCCGAGTCTTAAACTGAATGACTCCTGGGAGACACCGCAGTACAGTACTTAACGGGGTGGTGTGGCGGTAAGATTAACTAATTCCAATATTATAAATTAATTTTATTGGAATTAGTTAATTTTACTGCCACACCACCCCGTTAAGTACTGTACTGAGGTATCCCTCATTACTCATTTAGTTTAAACCTTGGGTTGAAACACGACGACCCTCTTCAAGGGAAGATGTTATTTAATAATACGGGCGTGTGGGTTGTTCTGCCAGCCAATTAAAGCAGCACGTTTATCATTGACGAGTGCGCTGATTTCTGAGTAATTTTCACCAAACCAATCTCTCGATCTGGCCGAAGGTCTCTCTACAGGTTTTTGACATGACAGTGTCGAGAATACCCCATTCGGCACTAGGATTTTGGTTGTTTGTTGTCAGGTTGCTTATCAGTCCATGATCGAACTGCTCTCTGAAAGCATGTGCGACAACTGGATCCTCCTGACACTTAGTGGAACAACCTCTTCTAAAAGTTTGTTACCTTCGCCGTTTTGGGGCGACATGAATTGAGAGTTTGGCTTTGACGAGCTGATGATCAATGTCACAGAGGTCTGAGCCACGCATTGCTAGGATGATGTGGGCATCTCGGCGATCTCTTTCTCTGACAATGATGTAATCAATGAAATGCCAGTGTTTGGAATGTGGGTATTGCCAAGAACCCTTGAACTTGTCGGCCTGCCTAAACAAGGTATTGGTGATAGTAAGGCTGTGTGCAACACACTTGCTGAAGAGGAGTAGGCCGGTGGGATTACACTTGCCTACTCCGTTTCTTCCTATGATTCCCTGCCATATCTCTTCCAACTTTGGCATTGAAGTCACCTAAGAGGAGAGCCTTATCTTCTCTGGGGATAGAGGTTAGCACTCTGTCAAGGTCGGCATAAAATACCTCCTGATGTCATCCTCTGCATCCAGTGTTGGGGCATATCCACTGATGAAGAAGGCATGCCGGGAGTGATTTACTGGGACTCGGAGCGTCATGAGGCACTCTTTGATCTCAACACGCATTTCACTTATCCTATGTAGGATGGATTGGTGAATGGCAAAGCCAGCTCCATAAATGCAGTTTCTTTCCACTACAGGCTTACCCTTCCAGAAGAATGCATAGCTAAACCCCGTTCTCTGAGTCGACCCTCGTCAGGGAGCCGGGACTCACTAATGGTTGCCATGTCGATGTTATCCCTAACCAGCTCTTTTGCCACAAGGGCGGTTCTTCTTTCGGGACGCTCATCTGTGCCAGTATCCAGAAAGTTTCTGTTATTCCATGCTGCGTCTATAAGAGGTTGTATAGTTGGTTTTGATCTGTGATTATGATTGTGTTTTCGACCGCATAACGATGACTTTACTAGGTGCGGTCGCCCATTCAAGCTGGCTCGTTAGACAGGCTATGTGTAGGGCACCTTTTCTAGCCCCCTCCCTTTGTGGGGTGAGCAGAGTTGGTCCTCTAAAAGATTACTAAGTCGCATATACAGGACCCGATTGCCCTGCTGCCTAGATCCCAGTGAATAAACAACCATCTTATCTCTGCCGCCCATGTGCAGAGTTGTGGCTAGAGACCCCTGGCAGTCATCCCTGCCTGTCCCTGTCGCCATTCGCCCGTCGCCATCGGATTTTTGAGGGTATAGGGGTATTCATTATGGTGAGGTGGATGATGGCTGTGAGTGAGTTGATTTATGTGGTGAGGCAGGAGTGCAGGCTGCAGCTACACATCTTGGCTCCCCCTTTTCCTAATCCATTGGTGCAAGCATTTGCAATTTCTACGGAGAAGGAGAGTTGCAATGGACTGCCGATAGCCCAATTTGTTGGGTTGCGCCTTAGTATACTGTACCATCTTGCATTGCCTTCATCCGCAAGTTTAGTCGTTGGGTTCTCATGTTGGTCATCTCTTACACCTATACTGCCGTTGGGGTACTGTTGGAGCTCTGTAAGCCTGTCTGCCTGTTGCGAGGCTCCACCGCAGATTATTCGTTCGGGGTTTACTCCGTAGCCTTATACCTGTCAAGGTTAATCCGCAAGATAGCGGGACAATGGTTGGTAGGCACCAAGACATGTCCACATTTCAGTGGGCTTATGAGCCGTCCCTCCGGGGCCCACTGCTGATCTGAGATCCCCTGCTTTTCATCATCAAGATTCTTGCTGTGCCTCCTGTGGCAACACACATCCTTCACAGTACACATAAATCACCGTTCCATCCCTCAGAGTACATATAAATCACCGTTCAGCTACTCACAGTACACATAAATCACCATTCCATCCCTCATAGTAAACATAAATCACCGTTCAGTGACTCACAGCACACATAAATCACCGTTCCATCCCACACAGTACACATAAATCACCGTTCCATCCCACACAGTACACATAAATCACCGTTCCATCACTCACAGTACACATAAATCACCGTTCCATCACTCACAGTACACATAAATCACCGTTCCAGCACTCACAGTACACATAAATCACCGTTCCATCACTAAGAGTACACATAAATCAACGTCCAGTCCCTCATAGTACACATAAATCACCGTTCCATCACTCACAGCACACATAAATCACCGTTCCATCACTCACAGTACACATAAATCACCGTTCCATCACTCACAGTACACATAAATCACCGTTCCATCACTCATAGCACACATAAATCACCGTTCCATCCCTCACATTACACATTTTTCTTTTTTACGGTGAATAGCACACTCAGGCACAGGTCATCGACCCACAACGAGGCCTGGGGGGCGAAAAATAGGAGTAAAAATAACTTTAAAAGAGAAGAGAAAAGGACAAAATTAATCTTGTACACCACATAGATGCCGGAAACCGGTTTTTTAAAGTGAGACAGATTGGATGAGTATGGAAACACAGAAGGAGGCAGAGCATTCCACAGTTTGCCTGTGTGAGGAAAGAAGGAGGTACTATAACGGATTATTCTAGGTGACCGACATCCACACAGAAATGGTGGGCACCGCGGGCAAGATGAATGTTACGAGCCCACGGTTTTGCCGGCGGTACACAGGATGCCAAATCCACTGAACATTGCCCGTTAAAGTACTTGTAAAAGAGAGAGAGTGAAGCAACATTGAGGCGAAGAGAAGGGGAAGAGATATTATCAATTAACGGAGGATAGTCAACAACACGTAATAAATTTAATTCCACCCTATCTAACAGATGGACAGAAGAAGAACCACCCCAGATATGAGAGCAGTACTCCAAGTTAGGGCGAATGAATCCCTTATAAACTTGAAGCAACTGTTCAGGAGTGAAGTAGCTAAGGCATCTGTAAAGTATTCCCAGCTTTCGCAAAGCAGCTTTAGCAATGTTGTGGCTTCCATGACATATTAGAAGAAATGGTGAGGCTTAGCATATCTTCTTCAGAATTTTGAAGAACGATTGCATCCTGTAATGTAATTGGTGGGAAATCATATTTTTGGAAAGTGTAATTGGTAAGTACTGTGTTTTATTACATTGAATTTAACCAAGTTTCTACCTCCCCATTCGGAGATGCTGCACAGATCCGCATTGATAGATGTAATATCAGCTCTAGAAACAGATCTAGTTTGAAAATTAGGGGGACGGGGAAAATGTGAAAAAGAGTGAAGAGTAGTAGATTCATCAGCGTAAGAATAGATAGAATTAGTCGTAGTGTGAAGTAAATCCTTGATAATTAAAGAAAGAGAGTAGGTGAAAGAACAGAACCCTGAGGCACACCACTATTGGTAGGGAATGAGCGAGGGATCGATCCCTCGATAACAACTGCCGTGGTTCGGTTCTCAAGGAACCATTCGAGAAATCATAAGAGGGAATTTTAGAAGGCAAAGACTTAAGAACATAAGAACATAAGAATGGAGGAAACTGCAGCGGGCCTATTGGCCCATACTGGGCAGTCCCGTTTACACCTAACCCCTATTGCTCATATAAGCATCCAACCTATGTTTGAAGCTATTCAGCGTATTCGAGTTAATGATGATATTTGGTAACTTGTTCCATTCATCCACTACTCTGTTTCCAAACCAGTGTTTACCTATTTCACGCCTTAATCTAAATTTGTCTAATTTAAAACCATTGATACGAGTTCGCTCCTGGTTGGATAGTTTGAGTACCTTTGTAATGTCCCCTTTGTTTAGCCCTGCCTTCCACTTATACACCTCTATCAGGTCGCCCCTCGCTCTACGTCTCTCGAGGGAGTGCAAATTAAGATGCTTTAACCTGTCTCTATACTCAAGGTTCCTAATGCCCGGGATTAGTTTTGTCAGTCTCCTCTGAATTCCTTCCAAGGATTCTATATCCATTCTGTAATACGGTGACCAGAACTGAACTGCGTAATCCAGGAATGGTCTCACAAGAGCAAGATACAGTTTTAGGATGACCTCGCTAGTCTTGTAACTAACACTCCTTTGTATGAACCCAAGTACTTTATTTGCCTTGTTACGAGCAAAAACACATTGTTTTCTTGGCTTAAGGTTCCTACTTATCATTACTCCTAAATCTCTCTCGCAGTCGGATTTCTCTATGGCATCGTTGTTCATCTGGTATCTGGTTTCCGTGTTTACATCTCCTATACTGAGTACTTTACATTTGTCGACGTTGAATTTCATCTGCTACTTTTCAGACCATTCGAAAAATTTGTTTGGATCTTCCAGTAGTTTTGCGGAGTTCTCGTCAGATTTAATAACATGTCCTATTTTAGTGTCATCAGCAAATTTGCTTATGTTGCTGTTTATGCCGATATCTATGTCGTTTATGTATATAATAAATAATAATGGTCCAAGTACTGAGCCTTGGGGAACTCCACTTGTGACGTTGCTCCAATGGGACTTAGTGCCATTAATGCTCACTCGCTGTTTCCTGTCCAGTAACCACGCCCTAACCCATTTAAGGATATTACCTTTGATGCCATGTGCTTCTATCTTTCTAATTAGTCTTTCGTGGGGGACTCTGTCGAAGGCTTTGCTAAAGTCGAGATATACCACATCATAATTGTGCCCCTCGTCCACCGATTCGAAAACTGATGAAAAGAATGTTAATAGATTACTTAGACATGAACGTCCGCTTGTGAAGCCATGCTGGGAATCAATGATCAATCTGTGCTTCTCCAGGTGATTTCGAATAGAGTTTGAAATGATTGCTTCCAGTAATTTGCCTACTATTGATGTTAGACTGATTGGGCGGTAGTTAGAGGATAGTGATCTATCCCCCTTCTTGAAAATCGGTATTATATTCGCTATCCTCCAGGATTCTGGTACTACACCTGTTTTTATGGACATGTTGAACAACTTTGCTAAGGGCATACTAAGCTCTTCCTTACATTCCTTTAATGCTCTGGCAAATATCTCATCGGGACCAGGTGACTTATTAGGCTTTAGTTTGTCTATTTGCTTACTAACATCGTTACTAGTCACTACTATCTCGCTTAATTTGTTTTCTTCACTATCTCTGAATAGAGTCGGTGCCCCGGGTATCATGTTTAAATTTTCGGTGGTGAAAACTGTTGAAAAATATTTATTCAAATTATTGCTCATTTCTCCAGCGTTATCAGTGAGCTCGCCGGTATCTGACCTTATTGGTTCAATCTTTTCTCGTGTTTTAGTTTGATACATTTGATAGAATCCTTTGGGGTTTGTCTTCGCCTCCCTTGCTATCCTTTCCTTATTATTCCTCTTGGCTTTCCTTATCTCGGTTTTAACCCTACTCGCCAATACCCTGTAATAATCCCGGAGGTAAATTTCGCCACGATTTATCCTTCTATCTATAGCCTTCCTTTGGCCAATGATGTTCTTTAAATAATTGTTTATCCACTTAGGGTCATTGTTGTCTGATCTGAGTTTTTTGTATGGTATGTTCTGCCTTTGTGCATTAAGTATCTCATTATTTAAATTGTCGTGGAACTCGGCAATCTCAGATCTCGTTTTCAGTTCGGTGTCATCTGTCAGGTTCACTGCCAAGCACGACACCCCCTCTCTCAGCTGCCTCTTTAAACTGTCAAAGTTTGCCCTTCTGAAATCTGGTACTTCAATGGAATTTTCCTTACGTCTGCCCTGAAAATCTAACTGGAATCTAATTTCTTTGTGATCGCTGTTTGCAAGTTCGTTCCTTACCTCGACATTCTGTTTGACAGAACTAAATCGAGTATATTATTACCCCGGGTGGGTTCGGTCATATGTTGACTTAGGAAAGAGTCCTGGATCGTCTCGAGAAAATCCTCTGATTCTGAGTTACCTGTAAGGTCAGTCCAATCTATTTGGCCAAGGTTAAAGTCGCCTACTATACAGACTTTGTTGAGTATGGAAGCCCTGCGCATTTCATCCCAGATAAGTCGCTCATTGAATCTATCAAGATTGGGGGGTCTATATATTACTCCTGTGATTAATTTTTTCCTACCGTCGATTAATTCTATCCAAATTGTTTCTGTATTCCGCTCAGTTTTTATTTCCTTATTTATTTCACACTTCAGATTATCCCTAACATAGATTGCTACTCCGCCTCCTTTCCTGGTCTGCCTATCGGTATGGAATAGTTTGTAGACCGCAATTTGGTATTCGACCGGTAACTCACGTGAGTCTAGGTTGATCCATGTTTCAGTGAATGCTATTATATCGATTTTTTCGGTATATACCAAGGCCCTAATATCATCCATTTTGTTTCTCATACTTGTACTGTCCTCGTAGTATACATTTAAGTTAGTCGTGTTCTGAGTCCTCCCTTTACCGCGTTTAGTTTTAAACTCCCTGTCTAATTTAGTTTTGTCATCATTCCTAACACTATTTCCCTGTAATCTTTCACTTTGTTTACCCTCTCCCACTGCAGTCTCCTCCACCCCCGTGCTCATATGTTCTCCTAGCAGTTTAAAGACTTCGATATCTTTTGAACTGCCCCCTCTAGAGCCCCAGCCAGGGTTGCCACCCCATCCCTAGACAAGTGCACCCCATCCCTAGCATAAAGGTCCCTTCTGCCGTAAAAGTTGTCCCTGTTGTCAATGAATGGGACTGATATTGACTTGCAATATCTGTCAAGACGGTCGTTGACACCAACTGCCCTTGACAACCATTCACTGCCAACTCTCCTTCTAGGCAGGACACCCCATATGATAGGGATCCCTCCATTAGTCCTCATACGATCTATAGCTGCCTTGAACGCATCAAGAAGCTCCTTGCTCCTACACCGGCCAATATCATTGCCTCCTGCACTGAGGCAGATAATGGGTTTGTTCCCATTACCAGAGAAGATATTGTCCATCCTGTCAATTATATCCCCCACCCCAGCTCCTGGCAAACACACCCTCATCCTATTTTTGTTTATACCACAAAAGGCCCTGTCCGTGTACCTTACCTGTGAGTCACCAACAATTAAAGTTTTTATACCTTCCTTGTCAGCCCTGTCCCTGACTGTACTAACGTCCAATTCGTCTATCAAGGGACTGAACGAGTTGGTACACTTAGCTGCTGATGTCGTCGTTGACGTATCCTTGGTGTGTTTCTTCATCACCAGTTTGGTCTTCCCTCTCCTTACAACCTTCCACTCTCTTGAATTTTCGTCAGACACTGGCTTTCCCTGTCCCACCTCCCCCGCCATACCCTGTCAAATGCTTTGGAGATGTTGAGAGCCACGACGAAAGCTTCCCACAATCCCTAAGAAGGGATGACCGAAGATGTTGCAGTAGGAGAGTAGTGTAGCATTCTGATGTGCGATTGTCGCCCACAGGGGGGCCTACACACCCACGCGCGCACGTATACCCCTACTACCCGGATTCAGCAGTCCAGACCGTTGCCTCTCTGCCCTTTGCTCATAAGAACTAGTTTCTTCCTCTGTATGGGACCAAAGCACATGTAGGAGGCGGATGTAACTGCCGCCCAAGGTGCTGAACACTATGCCGGGTAACAGACATTGCTGCGTCTGTGCTAGTCAGTACCAGAACTGCACTAGCTGTGAATGTGCAAGAAACAACCGACCATGTGGGGATTGCAGAAAGGGATACAATTGTCGGAACCCACGTCGCAGGGAGCCGACACAGGAGGCCACAGTGGATATCGCCGGGACCCAACCGCTCGATGATATCCTAAATGATAGCATTGAGTCCACTCAACCTGAAAATGTAGTACTAATAAACGCTGCTCCAGTAGTAGCAGATATCCACGAGGTGAATGAGAAACAGCCACCACAGTGGAATGGCATGTCAATGGATAATGCGGACATATGGGTTAAAGAGACTTACTCAGAAATTATCAGGTGGTCACAAGCTAACCTGTTTGAACCACCCAAGTGTGCGGCCACCAAAGAAATGATTCGGGAGATGATTCACCTCATAACTGAGTACACTCAGGGCTGCTTCCTCGCCCCTTTAGCTCATCAAATTCTGGCAATAATACCACATCTTTTCTGTCAGAGGACACACACAAAGACTAAGCACAAAGAAAATGTGACAGTAATGAGGAGAAGACTGACAATGTGGCAGAATGGGACCCTTGAGGATCTCCTATGTGAAGCAAGAACATTGCGGGTGTGACTAAAATTTACAGGTGGCGGAAAGCAAAACACCGACGACGTTGCAAGAAAGTTTGGAAACAAAATGTGTGTGGGAAAAGTGTCTTTGGCGGTAAGATCTCTCACAGAGGAATTATCTTGGTGGGGTTCTGCCAATAAACAGAGTGACATTAAAACAAATGAAAGAAAAACATCCCCCTGCAAGCGAAGAAGAGGGCATCAGGCTCCAGGGTGACTATATCCCACTAAAGGTTGTCCTGTTCGAGAAAATAACAGGAGGGATGGTGTGGAAAAAGGCACTGAAGATTCGAAAAGGAGCCGGCCCTTCAGGTCTGGACTCAAACGGTTGCAGAGTATTCCTCAGCACTAACAAGTTTGGCCCTGTAGCATGTGATCTCTGCACTGCCATTGCCGTCCATGCAAGAAAGCTGGCATCTTCGTGCTGCTAACACCTCCATGCTCTGACGGCCTGCCGCCTCATTCCCCTGGATAAGAATCCAGGATGTAGGCCTGTAGGGGTGGGGGAAGTGCTGAGGCGGATCATTGGAAAATGCATAACGGAGGTGGTAAAGGATGATGTCAGGGCAGCAGCAGGGAACCTGCAAGTTTGTGCTGGCCACCAGGCTGGAGGGAAAGCTGCCATTCACGCCATGAGAACGATATTTCAGCAGCGTGATTGTGAGGCCGTTTTCCTGGTTGACGCTTCAAACGCATTCAACATACCTAACCGCAAGGCCGCATTGCACAACATCAAGATCAAGTATCCAAGCTTTGCAATGCATGTTGAAAACTCCTACAGGAATCCATCAGACCTCTATTTCGTAAACAACAAGGCTCTAAGAGGTGATACCATTATACAGTCAACCGAGGGAACAACGCAGGGGGACCCTGTTGCAATGGCAATGTATGCAATAGGCCTATCTGTGCTCCAACACACAATAAAATTTGAAACAACTGAGGTCAAACAAGTGGCGTACGCTGATGACCTCACAGGAGCAGGAAAAGTGGAGGACATAAAAAAGTGGTGGGACCTGGTAACATCACGAGTTCCACAAATAGGGTACCACCCAAACGCCAGCAAGTCCTTCCTCATTGTGAAGCCAGAACATTATGAGCGGGCAATAGAGGTGTTGGCGGAAGTGAGGTCAAAATAACAAAGGAAGGCCAAAGACACTTAGGCGCAGTAATCGGAACAACTAACTTCAAGACCGAGTACGTAACGGGAAAGGTGAATGAGTGGGTTAGGGAAATCCAAGCACTGTCTGAGGTTGCTAACACAGAGCCTCATGCGGCTTTTGCGTCATTCACTTATCTAGTCAAGCATCGCTGGAACTACCTGATGCGCACTATCTCTGATATTGGTCCCCTCCTCCACCCTCTGGAAGAGGCTATCAGCGACAATTTCATTCCCAAATTAGAGAAACACCCTCACTTAACCCCAACAAAAAGATCACTTGTTGCACTACCACCGAGACTGGGAGGTATGGGATTGACCAAGCCAGAGGAGATTGCTGCCATCGAACATCAAAACTCAGTTAAGCTCACGGCAGCCCTCAAGGACCACATAATTGCTGAGAACGCAACAGGGAAGGTGGATACCAGCGAAATAAACAAGATTCGAAGGTCCATTACGACGGAACGACAGCACAGCCGAAGTGATAAGTTGCAGCAACTGTTGTTGCAAGTACCAGAGAATTTGAAAAAAAAGTGGCTATAGCGCAGAAGGTGGGCACCTCGAACTGGTTAACTACGTTACCGATAAGGGCAAATGGTTTCAGTCCCAATAAACAAGAATTTACAGATACCAATGCTCTAAGGTACGGTAGGCCAGTAAATGGTTTGTCCTCCCAATGCGTGCGTGGCTCTTACTATGACGTCGATCACGCCATGGTGTGCAAGAAAGGGGGCTTCATATGCATGGGGCATGATGAAGTAAGGGATCTCACAGCAATATGTTGAAGGAAATCTGCCGTGATGTCCAACGAAGCCCGTTTTGACGTCAGTGCTCGAGGATTCTGGACGCGGGAACAGCGAGCTTTCTTCGACATCAGGATTTTTTATCCCATGGCCGCATGTCACAGTAACGTAGCTCTCGATGCTGCACAGAGGAGGAACGAGAACGACAAGATAAGGGCATACGGGAGAGAATTCAGAACGGGATTAGAGGGAATAGAATGGACACCTTTCTTTGGGATGAGCTGAACTGAGGCATGCTTCCAAGAAGAAGGAAAAGTTTCGGTTTTGAGGCAAAGACGAAGGAATTGGCGAGTAAATACAGGGGCCAGAATTTTAGCACACTCCCTCAGAACACGAGGGGGTATTCCGTCCGGTCCTTGCGCCTTACTCACATCCAAACTGGATAACACACCATCAACCCTACGAGTAGAGATTATAGGAAAGTGCATTGGTTTAGTAGGAGCTGGAGTAGGAGAGGCAGAGTGTCATATTGACCTGTGATAAGTGTGATATTCTCACTCTGACTAATGTAACAGGTCGTAGGTTCTTCCCAATTAAACTTCAAATACCCATTCAATTTTAGGATCATAATATACACTGTATGAATATTTCAAATATAATATTGAAAAATTGAATTCACAATTTATAGGTACATATTACCCAACTCCTATATATTATGGCATCTTACATAATAACCAAAGGCACCCAATTAACATGGCATAACTAGTCAACATAAAGAAACAACTAGCCCCGTGGCAGTACAACATTAACATATATATTCAGACAATACAAAAGATAATACAATTTAACCTAACATACACTAGTAACATACAGTACCCACAAAATAAAGACAACACGGACCAAATATAACATACACTGATAACAATACTCTAACCAGCAATTACAGATATAATTAAAATATTTATATAAAGGGTAAATCCTAATTTACTCTTCCTTATCCCTATAACATGGTACAAGTACAGACAATACCTAATTACATTAAATCAACGATCAAACAGGGTGAATCTAACTGCTAATGCCGATGGTGCTCCTGCACTGGAGAGTGTGAGTACTCCGCCCCTCCTTAACAGGCCAAACACGCAACTAGAAACCGACAAGTGCACTATACCTTTACTTCCTGACAGTCCCTCACACGAGACTTCCACCAACAGGCTTCTCGGTCTGGTATAATCCACGCTCTTACAAAAACTCTGCCGGGGAGGGCTGTCGGAAGCCACAGCCTTGACTATAAGCAGAGATATCAACAAATCACGAGGGTTCCCTATATTACCTCATGAGTAACTGCTAACTGCTAGTTTTCACCCTGCTCATGAAATAGAATTGGAATCGTCTAAGGTGGAGTTCGAGGAAAAAAAGGTGCCAAAGAGATTGGCTTTATCAGAGGTAGAGTTGCCTATAGAGTTAAGAGGTCGGAAGAGAGGAGGAAAAGCGGGAGTGCAGCAGTTATTACAGGTGTTTTTGGTTATGGGCAATACAACCATTGCCTGTAACTCGGGCTGCGTAGTTGATTTAATATTTTTTCTGTCATCATTAACTTTTATCAACAATGTTTGTACTCGGGGGAACCTCAGGTTTATTTAAGTAAATTATATATTTTTTTTAGGGGGTACTAAACCATAGAAGTATATTTGTCTGTCTGTCTGTCTACAATCTATCTATCTATCTATCTATCTATCTATTTGTCTATCTATCTGTCTATCTATCTATCTATCTATCTATCTATCTATCTATCTATCTATCTATCTATCTATCTGTCTGTCTGTCTGTCTGTCTGTCTGTCTGTCTGTATATCTATCTATCCCCATTTCTCAATTTCCTGATCTATTGACCTCGCAGTTAGTGAACCGACAGGTGGCCGTGAATTAAAAAAAAATCCAACACTGAGTCAATCTGCCAAGTTTCATCACAGGAGGTCAACCAATTTGTGACACACACACACACACACACACACACACACACACACACACACACACACACACACACACGAAATTAAACCAACCAATCGAACGTAAAATTCCTTCACTTACTCTCTCTTCTCGCTTCCCCTTTTACTCTCTTATTCCCTAACTGTCTCATGTGCTTAAGCTCTCTCTCTCACTCTCCCTCTCACCCTGTCTCTCTCTCCCCTCTCACCCTAAAGTTCACCAGTCTTACCCTCTGACTCTCCCCTCTTACCCTCTCACTTTCCCCTCATACCCTCAATCTACCCTCTTACCCTCTCCTCTCCCTCTCTTACCCTCTCACTCTCCTCTTACCCTCACTCTCCCCTCTTACCCTCTCCTCTCCTCTTACCCTCTCACTCCCTCTTACTCTCTCACTCTCCCCTCTGCCTCTCCTCCCCTCTCACACTCAGACTCCCTCAGGGCCCTCCTCTCTAACTCTTTCATCTTCTCCACTCCTCTCTCTCTCTCTCTCTCTCTCTCTCTCTCTCTCTCTCTCTCTCTCTCTCTCTCTCTCTCTCTCTCTCTCTCTCTCTCTCATCTCATCTGTTGGTTGTAGCACTTGTGAGTACGTTACCCCCCACTATTATAAATTTCTTTGACCTTCCTTTTCACACCTCAGTGACCCTGAGTTTTTTCTGTTCCTTAATCAGTATCAATGTCCCCACAATGATGATGCTAGTGTCATTCCATTAAATGTGCTAGATCGTATGTGTTACACCCCATTTACCCATGGTATCGACACAATACTCCCTCGTTAGGGTGTGTCATACGAGAGAAGATCAGCTAAAACTAATGGCCCATCACTTTTTTGGTAGATTTTAGTATATATAAACAGAAAATTATTTCAGTTTCAATATTTTGCAACCTTTTGCTAGGTAAATTTTAGCGTGAAATTTATCGAAAATCTAACGTACAGCTGCATTAGTGCATTACAATTAAATAGTGAACATTGCTTTCTGACTTCATTCTTTAACAACCCAACTAACAATATTTTTTTCTGTTTCAGATTCTGATGCATTTATAAGCGATATTTAAGATATGTCAGTCAGACGAGGAACCGTAAAATCCAGCCATCTCAGTCACTATTCCTTGGGTCTGGGAGAGTTCTTAGTCGAGCGTCTACATTGAGAGATGCTTTAGATACGGTGTTTAATCAGGCAACCAGTGAAAAAGAACCAAAGAACTTACACAAACAAAGACATTAAGCAGTGATATGACCAAAGCTGTCTTGGCATTAGTACACCTGGCTAACGCTCAGTTCAAGCTTCCAGTCATAAATAAGTCAGAAGAAGATGAAGTATAGACTAGCCAAGTTGGGGAAAAGGCAGAGATATCTCTCTTGGAGAGAAAACCCAGAAGTTAAGGACAGCTTTGCTGCCAACCGACTGAAGTTATTTGACATAATTACTTGCAAGTGCCCAATTGTTCTCTGTCCTGAGTTTGATGCGATCGTAACTGTAAATCCGAGGCCCACACCGTATTTGGTAAGCGAACTGGAAGATTCCTGTGATCGAACTGGCATTTGTCAAAGCACAGAGAGAGAAGACTGGCAGTATAGGGTTTCCTAAGGATTTCAGCCAAGATATTCTGGAGTCTAAGAGAAGGTGAGGTCGCCACAGAGAGAAGAGGAGAAGAGTTGCTGAGAAAAAGAGACTTGAGAAGGCCCAGGGTAGGTAAAAAGCCGATGATTGGAGTTAAGCTGATTCAGAGTTTACCGTTTCCCAGGCGGCTGAATCCGGAGTTGACTACAGAGAATGGTGACTTTGTCCCTAACCCAGAAAATAATGATCCCAAACTTCCAGGCATAAGATTCAGCAGGAAAGATATCCTGAGCATAGTTTCTGCCAGCATGCGCCACCACACTGGTCTCAGAGAAACTGCAGGAGCAGCAACAGCTGCCTGCTGACGGTGGTTTGATAACACCTGATGATGTTCACTCTGGTGATAGATCATACCAAAGTAAGGAGAGCCCCAGGAGAAACTTGTCAGTAACCTAGAAGAGGAGTTTGGATATGGCTAAGAGAAATGGAATAAAATTGTTTGTTCTTTTGATGGGAGAAGGATGACACTAAAGCGTTCAAGAAAGTTGGAGATTCTGATGCTGCCCCCTGCTATGGTGAAGGAGGAACACTACTCCTGCTGCAGTGAACCAGGAGGGAAGTATTTGTGGCATTTCACTCCAGAGAAAGATGACATCAGGAAACCAGCTTGAGATAGTGGCAGAGCAATATTGTGAACTGGCTCAGAGAGAGGAACGAACAGACCCTGCAGGCCATTGGAGGACAGCACTAACACGAACACAGGGTGGCAAGGGGGGGGGGGTCATATGGATAGAGCGGGAAGATTGGGAGGAAGTTGGTTCGATTGTTTAGACCTTCCACATCAACGAGTTGCCACCAACACTTGATCCAGAGAGCTGGATGGCAAGATTCTTTTCAAACAATACGTATGGTCTGGTCCTCTTGGCAAGATGCTGGACTCCTTGCCACTGAGTTAGAAATAAACTGAAGCTAAAAATCACAGTTGGCTCCCTCCACTCGTTGAGCTTGCACATACTTTGTCATTGACGACTCCGAGTACTGACCAGTACTATGGTTATATGATTTTAGTAAATGCCAACAAAATCAGTCATGCCCGATAGACTTGCTTACCCGCAGATAGTCCAGTCTCACATTCCCCTAGGTGGCTCACAACGGCTCTCAGGGTCTCTTGGGTGCAGAATTCCAATGCCCATCACAAACTGAAAGGAACCAGCTTCACGAAACCCGAGACTTATTGTCCAATTCATCGTGAGTGTCTACTACAAATGAAACAATCACCGCGTCAAGTCAATGTTCAAGGTCCGAGGAATACCTTGGCCCAGCTTGAGCCCTGAGGAGTCAGCCAAGGAAGGTTGTCTAGATTGTGGAGCAGACTGTGAGGAGATCTTCCCTGGTATGCCTTCAATAGGGGTGTGTCATACGGAGGCGAATTTTTTTTTTGAGTTTGAAAAAATCGGCCCATGGTATTAATGATGTAGTTCTTTATGTGCAGAATCACATGTAGATATCTTCAGATTTGAAAAAGTTTTCATTTTTTGCTAGGTAAATTAACCGAAATCTTATGAAAATTCAGTATTCCCAATCTTTACCAACACCACTAAATATTATTTGAAAAGTAAAGTAAATGTATTTGTGTTTAATTTTATTAGGATGAAAATGATCCAGAATAGTGGAAACCAATGATCTTGACACATTTATTAAATTTAATATTCCTTTAGAAAACAAAATCATCAAATACAAAACCGGTTTTACTACTACTTAATTCAGTGTTGCACAATTATAGAGAACATGTCTTTTCTTGGTTTCTGTTTTACCATCACCTCCTGCTGAATTCCACCCATGAGCTCAGATGTAGCCATCCCTCCTCTCCTGGCTGTATGAGGACTGCTGGCCCAGTCTACTTGCTGTGTACACAACGCTCTATACTCTGGGTGAGGGCCAGGTGTGACATGCATGGGGTTGTCCAGGAAAGCTCTGACTTGAACACAAGAGGCTGCAGGTGAGCCACCTGGCAGCCTGATGTTGAGTTCAGATCTATGAGAGATCAAAGAGGGAAGCCAAGGATCTAGATTACTCTCACTTTTGACCCCTGAAGGAATCGTCACCAACTGATTCGTCATGCCCAGATCCTCTCTACATAAGTCTCTATATCCAAGATCTTTTGATCATGACTCTTTCTCTCTCCTCATCCTCATTGCAGAGCATTGTCTGTAAAGAACTGCCTCGGGATGGCGTATTAGGTGTGTCATAGAGGAAGATCAGCCAAAAACTAATGGCCCATCACTTTTGGTAGATTTTATAAACAGAAAAAATACTGCTTCAATATTTTGCACTTTGCTTAGTAAATTTTAGAAGTGCAAATTATCGAAAATCTAACGTATTGTTGCATTAGCATTACAATTAAATAGTAAACATTGCTTGACTTCATTCTTTAACAACCCAACTAACAATATTTTTTCTGTTTCAGATTCTGATGCATTTTATAAGATGATAATATTTGCGATGGCTGCTTGTGTCAGACGAGGAACTGTAAAATCCAGCTATCTCTTAGCTACTTTATTCTGGGGTCTCGGAGAGGAGTTCTGTATTGAGTTGCCTTACATTGAGAGATGCTTTGCGGAGATACGTGTTTTTAATCAGGCAAACTTATAAAAGAACCAAAAGAACTACACAAACAAAGACATTGCAAGTGATATGACCAAAGCTGTTCGGCAGTACACTTGGCTAACGCTCAGTCTGGCTCCAGTCATAACAAGTCAGAAGAAGATTAGTGAGAGATCACAGTTGGGAAAGGCAAGAGATACCTCTTGGGAGGAGTGAAAATCCCTTTTTTTGGTGTTGGCGACAGCTGCCACAACTGGGCCAGTTATTTTATTGATAACATTTGCAGTGCCCAATTGTTCTCTGTCCTGAGTTTGGATGCGATCGTAACTGTAAACTGGAGGCCCACATCTCCTGTATTTGCAAGCGTGAACTGAAGATTCCTAGGATCGAACTGGCACATTTGTCGTGCTATAACAGAGAGAGAAGACTTGGCAGTAGGGCCTCATGATTTCCTGTAGCCAAGATATTCCGGAGTCCAAGAGACAGGAGGCTGCCAGCACAGAGAGACAGGAAGAGGAGAACAGAGCTGTCGAGAAAAAAGAGATTCCCCAGAAGGCCCAGGTGAGGTAAAAAAGGCCGAGTGATTGGAGTTAAGCTGATTCAGAGTTTAATGGCTTCCTGGCTGACCTGAGTGCTGCATTGCAGAATGGTGACTTTGTCCCCAACTCCAGAAAATAATGATCCCAAAACCTTCTATAAGATTTCGAAATAGAAAGATATCCCGAGCATAGCTCTGGCCAGCATGCGTCACCACACTGGTCTCTTGAGAACTTGGCAGATAGCAACAGCTGCCTGCTGACGGTGGTTTGATACACCTGATGATGTTCACCTGGTGATAGACTGCAACAAAGCAAGTGGAGAGCTCAGGGAGAAACTTGTCAGTAACCTAGAAGAGGAGTTTGATATGGGATAAGAGAAAATGGAATAAATTGTTTGTTCTTGATGGGAGAAGGATGACACTAAAGTGTTCATGAAAGTTGGAGATTCTGACAAGTTGTTCCCGCCATGGTGAAGGAGTGAACACGCCTGCTGCAGTGAACCAGGAGGGAAGAGTATTTGTGGCATTTCACTCAGAGAAAGATGACATCAGAAACCAGCTGAGATAGTAGGCAGATAACATTGTGAACTTGGGCCCTCAGAGAGAGGAACGTAAACAGACCCTGCAGCAGGCCATTGGAGGACAGCACCAACACGAACACAGGGTGGCAAAATGCGCTGCGGATAGAGCGGAAGATTGGGAGGAAGCTGGTCTGATTGTTTGTGACTTCCACATCAACGAGTTGCCACTAGACATCTGATCCAGGAGCTGATGGCAAGATTCTTTCAAACAACAGATGGTCTGGTCCTCTTGGCAAGATGCTGACTCCTGCCACTGGAGTTAGAAATAAACTGAGCTTTTGAAAAATCACAGTTGGCCCTCCACTCGTTGAGCTTGGGTACATACTGTCATTGACGACCTGAGCGCCGACCAGTACTATGGTTATGTGATTGCAATGCCATCAAAACTGGGGTCATGCCTGATAGACTTGCTTACCTGCAGATAGGTCCAACTTCACATTCTAGGTGGCTCACAACGGCTCTCAGGTTCTGCAGAATTTGGCCGCCCATCATAAACTCGAAAGGGAACCAGCTTCACAACCTGGAGACTTATTGTCCACCAATGTGGAGTGTCTACTTACAAATTGTTCAACACCAAGGTCAAGTCACTGTTCTCCGGAAGGTCTGAGGAATGTTCTCTTATTCAGCTTGAGCTCCCTGAGGAGTCAGCTGGGCGAAGAAGTTGTCTAGATTGTGGAGCAGATCAGGAGGAGATCTTCCTGGTATGCCTATTAGGGTGTGTCATAATGGAGGCGAATTCCTTTTTTTTTGAGTTTGAAAATCGGCCCATGGTATTAATGATGTAGTTCTCTACAAAAAGTAGAACTGATGGATATCTTCTGATTTTGAAAAGTTTTCATTTTTTGCTAGGTAAATTTTAACTTGAAATCTTATGAAAATTCAGTATTCTAAATTCTTTTACTCAACACCACTAACAGCTTATTTAAAGTAAAGAATGTATCAGTTAATTTATTAGGGATGAAAATTTATCCGTGAATAGTAAAACGAATGATCTTGACATGCCATTTTATTAAATTTAATATTCCTTTGAAAATCATCAACACAAAACTGGTTTTACACATGACCTGCGTTGCTGCACACCAGAGAATATGTTCTTTTTCTTAGTTTCTGCCTCACTCATCACCTCCTGCTGACCACCTGAGCTCAGATGTAGCCATCCCTCCTTTCCTGGCTGTACATGTGACCTCCCTGGCCTGCTCACTTGCTGCGCACAACGCCTATACTCTGGGTGTGCGAGGCCAGGCAGGACATGCATGGGCTGTCCAGGAAGCTCTGACTTGAATGATTGGGTGAGGCTGCAGGTGAGGGGCTCACGGCAGCCTGGATGTTATTCAGATCTATGAGATCAGAGGGTTTTGGCACTCAGACGACTGTGAGTCTTCCTGACCCTAGCAACGTCACCAACTGATCTTGTCAGTGCCCAGATCCTCTCATAAGTCTCATATCCAAGATCTTTTGATCGCTAATTCTTCCTCATCCTTAGTTGCAGAGAACATTGTCTGCAGAACTGCCCGGGATGAGCATTAGGGTGTGTCATAGAGGAAGATCAGCTAAAACTAATGGCCCATCACTTTTTTTTGGTAGATTTTAGTGTATATAAACAGAAAATAATTTCAGTTTCAAGATTTTTGCAACTCTTTGCTTAGTAAATTTTAGCGAAATTTATCGAAAATCTAACGCACATGCATTAGTGCATTACAATTAAATAGTGAACATTGCTTTCTGACTTCATTCCTGTCAACCCAACTACAATATTTCTTTTCTGTTTCAGATTCTACGTATTTATATAAGATGATAATATTTGATATTGCTTGTGTCAGGATTTGAGGAAACCAGCAATCCAGCCATCTCAGCTCACTATCTTGGGTCTCGAGCTCCTGAAGTTGGAGCTACCATATTGGAGAGATGCTTTAAGATACGGTGTTTTAATCAGGCAACCAGTGAAAAGAACCAAAGAACTTACACAAACAAAGACATTGCAAGTGATATGACCAAAGCTGTCTTGGCACAGTACACTCTGGCTAACGCTTCTCAGTTCGCTTCCAGTCATACGAAGTCAGAAGAAGATTAGTGAGAGATCACATTAGTTGGGGAAAAGGTAAGAGATACCTCTTGGGAGGAAAATCTGCAGTTATGACAGCTTGCTACAAATCAGCCATATTATTTGACATAATTACTTGCAAGTGCCCAATTGTTCTCTGTCCTGAGTTTGATGCGATCGTAACTGTAAATCCGAGGCCCACATCTCCTGTGGTATTTGCAAGCGTGAACTGAAGATTCTCAGATCGAACCAGCATTTGTCAAAGCACAGAGAGAAAGAAGATCATATATAGGGGCTCTCATGATTTCTAGCCAAGATATTCCGGTTCATAAGACAGGACACAGAGAGACAGAAGAGGAGAAGAGCTGCCGAGGAAAAGAGACTTCAAGAGAAGCGCCCAGGGTGAGTAAAAAAGGCCGGCATGATTGGAGTTGCTTGATTCAGAGTTTAATGGCTTCCCCATGGCTGATCCGAGTGCTGACCCAGGAGAATGGTGACTTTGTCCTAACCCAGAAAATAATGATCCTAAACCTTTCCAGGCATAAGATTCGAAATAGAAAGATATCCCGTAGCATAGTTTCACAGCATGCAAGGCCACCACACCTGACATTATTCAGAGAAACTGCAGAGATAGCAACAGCTGCCTGCTGATGGGTGGTTTTGGATAACACTTGATGATGTTCTCACCTGGTGATAGATCATAACAAAGTAAGGAGAGCTCAGGAGAAACTTGTCAGTAAACTCCAGAAGAGAGCTGATAAGGGGGATAAGAGAAAGAACTGGCCTGTTTGTTCTTTGATGGGAGAAGTTGGATGACACTAAAAGTGTTCATGAAAGTTGAGATTCTGGACAAGTTGTTCTCGCCATGGTGGGTGATGGGTTCACCATCACTCCTGCTGCAGTGAACCAGGAGGGAAGTATTTGTGGCATTTCACTCCAGAGAAAGATGACATCAGGAAACCAGCTGAGATATAGTGGCAGATAACATTGTGAAACTGCCTCCCTGCAGAGAGGAACGAGACCCCTGCAAGGCTGGAGGGACAAGCACCAACACGAACACAGGGTGGCAAGGGGGGGTCATACAGTGGATAGAGCGGAATATTGGAGAAGTTAGTCCGGATTGTTTGTGACCTCTACACACCACCGAAGCTGCCACTCAGACATCTGGATCCAGAGCTGGATGGTGCAAGACTCTTTCAAACAACAGATGGGACTGGTCCTCTTGGCAAGATGCTGGACTGCCACTGAGCAGGGTACAACCAGCTTTGAAAAATCATACAGCTGGCCTCCACCTGCTGAGCTTGCACATACTGTCATTGATCACCTGAGTACTTAATTCGTACTATGGTTACATGATTTGCAGTGCCATCAAACTGGGGGCTGCCTGATAGACTTCATTACCTGCAGATAGGTCCAGTCTCACATTCTAGGTGGCTCACAACGGCTCTCGTGCTCGCAGAATTTGGGTCGCTCATCACAAAACTGAAAGGAACCAGCTTCACAACCTGAGACTTATTGTCTACTTGCCAAATTGGTTCAACACCAAGGTCAAGTTTTCACTGCCTCTCGAAGGTGTCCTGAGATGTTCTCTTCAGCTTGGTTCTTGGAGGAGCCAGCCAAGGAAGGGGTTGTCTTGATTGTGAGCAGATCAGAGGAGATCTTCCTGGTATGCTCATCCCGAGGCAGTTCTGCAGACAATGCTCTGTCAGAAGAATCAAGTTAAGACTTCCATTCCTTCAGGGTCAGGAAGACTCTGAAGTCAACGAAAGCAAGACCCTAACTGATCTCTATATCTGATACGATCCAGGTTGGCAGTGAGCCCCTCACCTGCAGCCTCACCAATGTTCAAGTCAGAGTTTCCTGGACAACCCCATGCATGTCCCTGCCTGGCCCGACACCCAGAGGCATAGCAGAGCGTTGTGTGCAAGTGAGCGAGGCCAGCAGCCACGGTACAGCCAGGAGAGGAGGGAAGGCTACATCCGGAGCTCAGGTGGCCAGCAGCAGGAGGATGAAAGTAGAAACAGAAGCAAGAAAGACATGTTCTCTATGCAGGCAGCAACACCGGGTCGTAGTAGCAAAACCGGTTTTTGTATTTGATGATTTTGTTTTCTAAAGGAATACAAATTTGGATATGTGTCAAGATCATTCGCTTCACTATTCTGGATCAGCTTTGTCCTAATAAACAACCTTGATGTATACATTTACTTTACTTCTTAACAAAGCGGCTTAGTGTGTTATAAAAGGGTGGGAATACTGAATTTTCATAAGATTTCCAGTTAAAAATTTACCTAAAGGTAAAAAAAATAAAAAACTTTTCAAATCTGAAGATATCACATGATTTTGCACATAGAACTACATCATTAATACCATGGGCCGATTTTTCAAACTCAAAAAAAAAAATTCGCCTCGAGATGACACACCCTATTACTACAGTCATTAGGAAAAGACAACGTACTCTTCAGTAACTTAGATTTACTTAGCGGGTACTGGCAAATTCCCTTACATGAGCAATTCCGCGAAATAACTGCCTTCAGTACACCAATGGGACATTTCGAATTCCAAAGAATGCCATTTGGCCTAATAAATGCGCCACTAATATTCCAAAGAATGATAAACGTCTTGTTTGCTGGAATGATAGGTAACACAGTCTATGCCTATCTAGATGATCTTATCATGCTAAGCAAAGATTTGCAAAGCCATTTAAAGAAACACGAGAAGTTTTCACAAAGCTACAAATAGCTGGATTGAAAGTAAAACTTTCCAAATGTGAATTTCTCAAATCCAAAATCCAATTTCTATGACATGCTGTAGATGGCAATGGTATACACACAGTAGATTGCAAGTAGATTGCAAGTTCGTAGTTTCCTAGGATTATCAGGATACTACCGTTTTTTCAATGAAGGCTATGGCAAGTTTGCCTTTACCACTCACTAAACTTCTCAAAAAGGATGTGGAGTTTACATGGAATAACGAACAAGAAGATAGGTTTAATGCCCTCAAGAGCGCCTTAACGAACGCTCCAGTGTTAGCGTTTCCGGACTACACAAAACCCTTTACCATGTGTACTGATGCCTCGGGCCTAGGTTAAAGGCCGGTGCTCATGCAAACTGATCATCGAGGAAAATGGCGAGTAACAGCATACGCCAGTCGCACCCTCAACGATGCAGAAACACGCTATTCAGCTACTCATTTAGAAGCATTAGCTGTAGTGGGGGCTCTCAAGGATTTGCGGGATCTCATTTTGGGATATCCGATCATAGTCTACACAGATCATGTAGCTATGACAGAACTATTCAATGGGAAGAACTTATCAGGGCATTTATCGGGCTGGTATCTAACCATACAGGAGTTCGCACCCAACTTCAAGTATTTGCCGGGCCGTGCCAACGTCGTAGCTGATTCGCTATCTAGACATATAGTTCCTGTCACGCCACTACCCACGTTCACCCTGTCACAGTTAAGGGCGGAACAGGTACAGGATCCACTATGGTCCAAGGTTATGTATGCCTTAGAATCGGGAGATGATGTAAATTTGCCCAAATTACCTCGACCACTTACAGTTTGAGATGCGGCACGAAATACTACAGTATATCGCTCAGTGAAAACACAACAAGAGTCAATCTCTAAAATTATTCCCACATCATTAACGGAATACATTCTTACCCTCTTCCATGATGCACCCAAAGCTGGGCATCCAGGGCGAAACAGATGTCTAACAGAAATTATACAAAAATATTTTCGGAAAACTATGAGGACCGACATCGAGCATCACATTGCTAAATGTTACTCTTGTGCAAAACACAAGGGAACAACGATGGATCCCGCTCCAATCTTGGAATACCCGAAGCCGGAACGTCCATGGGATGCAATTGCGATCGATTTATTGCAACTATTTATTGCGTTGACCATTTCTAGATTTGTGGTACTAGCACCATTGCAGACCAAGTCGGCCGAATGGTGGGTCATGCATTAGTCAATCATCTAATCTGTCCTTTTTCTACACCAAGAGTGATACTCTCAGATAACGGGGCAGAATTTAAGAATCAACTCTTAACTGCAATATGTCAACAATGTGACTTCACACAAACCTTCACAACCGCCTACCATCCATCCTCAAATAGGTTGGTCGAGCGTACAAATAGAAAAATTCTTGAGATTCTCCGACATGTGGTGAATCCAATGCATATTTCCTGGGAGGACTGGCTTCCACAGGTTGCAGCTTCCATCAATGGATCTATAAATAGCTTTACAGTCAAATCACCATACTACATAATTTATGGAACCAATACACGCTTGCCATATGATCTACTATCAGGAACCCCAGAACCTGTGTACAACATGGATGATTATGCTAAAAAGCAAATCAATGTTTTTACAAGAATCCATGGAAAAGTACGAAAACACTTAGCAGCCTCACGTGCTGAAATGATCTGGAAGCAACATAAAAAAATTAATCCTATAACTCTAGAAATAGGAGACAAAGTAATGATAAAGGCGCCGGAACGTACATCAAAGCTCGCTCAAATTCACAGGCCCGTACGTGATTAGAGCAAAAGAACATGGAAACAACTTTAATTGGTTGAACCAACGACAAATGTCACAGATATAGTACATGTACAATAGAATGAAAAAAAGTTAGCAGGGACCCCTAATGTCAGTCAAATACATCCTTCTTCTACTACAACAGTTGCTGAACAAAATATAACGATAGACCATACATATCGTCAAAAACTACGAGCAGCAAACAACAATCGTTAATTAACCTCGCCTCTTTCAAACATGGCTTGGATATCATTTCTACTGTTGGTCTGGAACGCAGTGACAACAGCCTCATCCCCAGCAGACCTCGTCAAACCCCGGGCTTTAGTTGCCCATTAGGCATAGTACTGGTAGTACAAGACGTTGTAACTGTCAAGTATAAGCTCCATGACTTAATGCGCATGCCAGTGCATCTAAGGTCAATAGCTGTCCACATTGAAACAGCGATGAAAACTCTGCAAGATCTCGAACAACAATCTACAATCTCTACAACACTCTGTCAGACCATCTCTCTTCAGAAAGACTGTATCTACTGTATAGTCTACTGAAGCGAGTAAATCACTTCGAGGGAAAGCTCCCAATATCTCCTGAACACATCGGGAAGAATGTACATTCTCAGAGGCGTCAAAAACGTGGTCTGTTTAATTTTGTAGGGCTAATAAGTAACACCATGTTTGGTACGGCAACCGCCGAAGATGGCCTAAACTAGGGAAAAAATGAATGCAGTTTCAGAAGCGGTTAAGAAACAAAATAGGGTCATTGAACAGTCCTACAAGGGAGTCCAAATTCTTACCTCTCATATGAATGCTATTGTTGACGAAACTAATCAACTAACACGCATTGTCCAGGAATTCACACGGTCAGAATCTACACTGGAATGGCTACTCTGATTCACAGAATACATGCATGTACAGGCCTCGGTACAAACCTTCATAGAAACCAACAATAGGCTTATAGCTGATCTAGTAAATGCAGGGTTAGGTCGTATTGATGCACAGTTGTTTCCAGTTGGTCAACTAATTGCCGCTTTAAATATAGCTGAAACTAAATATCTTCTAACTCCTATCTTTCAGTAGCATGAAGTGAAATATTTTTACCCCTTATTAGAGGCAACCTTAACACACTAGTAAATTCTGATACACAGTCAACTAAATCACCAAAAAAAATTGATGCGTGGCATTTGGAACCATTTCCATTGAAAGCGAATGAGGGACTATTAATTCTGAACAAGCAAACTGAACTAATAGTAGTATCAGAGGGTTTTTCATTAGTTGCTGTGACTAAGCATGAAGTCCTAAATCGTTGTAAGTCAACATATTTACACATACATGTTTGTCCTGTGTGTGCCTCTACAGCTCTATAACATAAGAACATAAGAACATAAGAAAGTGGGATACTGCAGGAGGCCGACTGGCCCAGCAATACGTAACCGAAACGAAGCAATACTGAT
>NW_024754704.1:5327203-5402923 GCF_018991925.1 Homarus americanus
GCCCAACCATTGTTTGCACAATGTGTATACACTCCAATACCACATAGGTTAGTGTTTCACGCACATGTCAATAAGGTGTAATTTTTTCCCCCCTAATCAAACCAGTGTGATACTTATATGCCAGGATGTAGGCAAACATTTAGTAGTAAAAGGTTATCATATAGCTCCAGACTATTGTGAAATTAGCAGTAATGCAATCATAACCTTGCCTACTCGCCACCATCTTGTATTTGTCACAAACATTACTTCTGAACTGGTTCCTATACCATTTTCCCTAAATATAAATTTCAGTAATCTTCATATCGTTTCTAATAAGCTTAAACTTCTATCTTATATTAATGAGACAAAGTTTCCTGACTTACAGGATTCTCTTCCTTTATACTTATCTTCCGGTATAATCCTGCCTGGTTTTATTATACCTACCATCATATTTACCAGTTCTTTGATTCTTATGATATTTTATTGCAGGAAGATTTCTTCTAGGTACACAATAGTTTCTAAGAAGACTTTTCGGAAGAAATTATAAAAGCATGTGCAAGAAATTTTTCAAAGCACACTTTATTGTAACAAGGTTAGGTACACCTAGGATTTAAACCATAATGTCTCCATTACAGGTGGCCGAGCGGTGTAACAACACCATTTGCATTATATAAATATTCACCCAAATGTATAATACCAAATTATTCACCAAGTTCTTCAACTGTGCCTCAGCTGTTGACATTATACATGGCTGAGGTTGTATTTCCTTTGGGGGTGAGCAAGGTCTTGGCGATGTCAGCTTATGTTAGCACAACATTAAATCTGACTTATTACCTTTTCCACACCCAAGAGGGCAGATGAGGTCAACCAAATCATAACAGACCTGGCCTGCTACTCATCTCTCTCTTGTCATACAGACAGGAGAGAGACCACACTCATTTCACTTATTACCCAGGGAACACCTCACTTAAGTGTTCTCCTATATAAGTGCACTAAGACACTTTCCTAGTAGAGAAGGTACGATATACTCTCGACTGAACTCCTGTGAAACTGTATTTTTCTACAATAAAGAAAAACAAGCAAAGTGTTTACTTCAGCCCAGCCACTTACTAGTTCCAGAACTATTATGTATATATATATATATATATATATATATATATATATATATATATATATATATATATATATATATATATATATATATATATATATATATATATATGCAAGTAAATCACTGTAGGTGAAGGTGATTTCAGGGGTGAGTACAGACTAGCTAGTCTGTACTCACCCCTCAAGATGTGAATTACACGAAAGCGCTTGGGAACTTCGTGTTTTCTTCTTTCCTTGTGGTTATCAGCATATATATATATATATATATATAATCAACGACCTCACCAGCCAGGACTCGAACCCTCCACCTACTGGGTGGGACTAGGGAACGCAAACGACCAACCCACAAGGACACTAAAAGCAGTCCTAGGCTCTGTTATATTCCACACAAAGCCTGTGCATCGAGCTGATGGCGCCGTGAACCTCATTGGGAACTGCCCGTGCCGCGTATGTGGTGTCAGTAGCATTTTACCTAATCCAGCTGGTATGAAACATGAGGTACCATATATATACTTCATTTTTAGTCCATATAACAAGCGGACTTTGAACATATAATCAACGACCTCACCAGCCAGGACTCGAACCCTCTACCTACTGGGTGGGACTAGAGAACGCTAGCTACCAACCCACAAGGACACTAAAAGCAGTCCTAGGCTCTGTTATATTTCACACATAGCCTGTTCATCGAGCTGATGGCGCCGTGAACCTCATTGGGAACTGCCCGTGCCGCATATGTGGTGTTAGTAGCATTTTACCGAATCCAGCCAAAGTTAACTTAACTTAACCTTAACCAACCCAACCACCTAACCCAACCTAGCTTAACCTAACCTAACCTAACAAAACATAACCTTACTTATACTAGTAACCTTCGGGTGACAAAAGAAAATTTAAGGGTATCTAATCACGTCAGTGTAAATCCTCAACACAAAGCATAACAATAAACCTTCGATTTAACGGACTAACCTCTTACATATAGTCCTTTAGAAGGAGGTTACATACAGTATATAAAGTTGCTGAGGGTGAGTGAGGTGAGGATCAAGCCAACCCTTCAGCTAAAGGGCTCTCTCTTTACTCTATTCATCATCTTCAAAATGTGGTCTACGAGTGCCTCACCTCTTCCTCTTCTCCCTCAAACTTATCTCAGCTCAGCCATCATAAATCTTTCTCTCCCCTCCTCTTATCCAACCTCTTCTTCTTCTTCTTCCCTCCTCTTCTTAGTTTTCTCATTTTCTCTTTCCCCCTGTCTCCCCTTTTCTTCTTCATGTAACCTCCTCTCTCCTTCTCTTCCCCTCTTCCCTCTCTCACCCCCTCTTTCTCCCCTCCTTCCTCTCACCTCCCCTCCTCTCTTCTTCTCTCATCTCCTTTCTCCGTTTCCTCCATCTATACTTTTCTCTTTCCCTTTTCTAACCTCCTCTCTCACCACCTCTCCAATTTTCCCTTCCTTCTCTCCCCTCCCTCACCTCCCACTACCAGCCGTCATCCCTCATACGCGCCTCATGTTCGTACCATCATCACAATATTCGCCCATCCACTTCCCTCCTGCCGATAGCCTCTTCCACCCCACTCACCATCCTCACCTATCATCCTATTAGTTCTCTTACCATCCTACGATAAAAATATTCCTTGGCTCGTAAATTTGTTTCGGCTCTGATACTTGCTGGTTTCTGCATGCTGTTGTTTGCATGTTGCTTGTTGTTGTTGCTTGTTTGTGATGTTTGATGTTGTTGCTTGTTTGTGATGTTTGATTTTGTTGCTTGTTGCTGGTTGTTGTTGTTGTTGTTGTTGTTATTGTTTTTGTTGCTTCTTGTTATTGTTGTTGCTTGTTGCTTGTTGTTTTTATTGTTGTTGCTGCTTGTTGTTGTTGCTTGTTTTGAGGCGTGATGTTGTTGCTTGTTTGTGATGTTTGTTGCTGTTGTTGTTTTTGTTGTTATTATTGTTGTTGTTGTTATTGTTGTTGTTGTTGTTTTTTTTTTTTGCTCTTGCTATTTGTTGCTTGTTGCTTGTTGTTGTTATTGTTGCTTGTTGTTGTTGTTGTTGCTTGTTTGCAATGTTTGATGTTGTTGTTGCTTGTTCGTGATGTTTGTTGTTGTTGTTGTTTTTGTTGTTATTATTGTTGTTGTTGTTGTTGTTGTTGTTGTTGTTCTTGTTGTTCTTGTTGTTGCTCGCTTTTGCTGCTTGTTCGTGATGCTTGTTGTTGTCGCATGCTTGCTGCTGCATGATGTTTTGTTGTTTGCTATTGTTGCTTGTTGTTGTTGCTTGATCGTGATGTTTGATGTTGTTGCTTGTTCGTGATTTTTGTTCTTGTTACTTTGTGTTGTTGCTTGTTCGCAATGGCTGTTGTTGTTGTTTGCTGTTGTTGCCTGCTGTTGTTGTTTGTAGTTGTTGTTTGCTCGTAATATTTGATGCTCATGCAGTTGCTTGCTGTTGTTGCTTGCCGCCGCCACTGCTCTCAGGTTTATCAGTAAATAAAGAATCTGGGAGGTGATCTACGCCAACGTGGGAGAGAGAACCTGATGTAAGCGTTTTCTCCTGAGGTAAATGTGTGTGTGTGTGTGTGTGTGTGTGTGTGTGTGTGTGTGTGTGTGTGTGTGTGTGTGTGTGTGCGTTTTATACTCTCTCTCTTCACAAATACCCCTTTCAGCCCTTCCCCATCCCCTATCCCTCACAAACACCTCTCTCTCTCTCCTCACAAACAATCTCTCTCCCTACCCCTACTCCCAACACACTACCCACTGCTGACTCACAAACACCCCTTTCTCCCTCACAAACACCCCTCTCTTCTCCCTCACAAACACCCCCTCTTCCCCTCACAAAAACCCCAACCCCTCACAAATTCTTCCTACTACCTTTCAAAAGCATCCTGCCCCCTCCTCACTCAAACACCTCCTACTCCCTCACAAACACCTTTCTTTTCCCTCACAAACACACTTCTCCCTTCCATCTCACAAACACCCCCGTCCTCCCCACAAACACCCATCTCCTCCCTCACAAACACCCTGTCCCCTTCCCCTCACAAACACCGCCCTCCCTCCTAGAATATATATGCCACTACCTATCAAGTTATTTAATGATGAAAGTTATCAGCTTCCTTTCTATAAACACAAAACCTTTTCTCAAACTAACATTCATATTTAACATTCACAAATTTCCTTCAGTATTCTGGGTCGTGTCAAGCAGTCGTTCTCCCTGTCTGATGATAATAAGTATGGTCCGACAGACTAATTTGCATGCAACTATCTCAACAGACGCTATTCTTGTGGAGTTACTACACCACGTGAGGCCCCTCATAACACCATCTGTGAGGGATTTACTACATCACGTCAGGCCCCTCTTAACACCATCTGTGATGGAATTACTACACCACGTGAGGTCACTCATAACACCATCTGTGGCGGAATTACTACACCACGTGAGGCCCCTCGTAACACCATCTGTGAAGGAATTACTACACCACGTCAGGTCTCTCATAACACCATCTGTGAGGGAACTGCTACACCCCGTGAGGCCCCTCTTAACACCATCTGTGATGGAATTACTACACCACGTGAGGTCCCTCATAACACCATCTGTGGCGGAATTACTACACCACGTGAGGCCCCTCGTAACACCATCTGTGAAGGAATTACTACACCACGTCAGGTCTCTCATAACACCATCTGTGAGGGAACTGCTACACCCCGTGAGGCCCCTCTTAACACCATCTGTGATGGAATTACTACACCACGTGAGGTCCCTCATAACACCATCTGTGGCGGAATTACTACACCACGTGAGGCCCCTCGTAACACCATCTGTGAAGGAATTACTACACCACGTCAGGTCTCTCATAACACCATCTGTGAGGGAACTGCTACACCCCGTGAGGTCCCTCCTAACACCATCTTGGAGGGAGTTACTACACTACGTGTTTGCTGTTCAACACATACATTAATCTGTATGTTCACTGTTTGCTCCTTTATCTTTCTCTAATGAAGGCTTTTGTTGCCGCCAATGTATATAATAAGTCATTTATGTCCAATGTATATTTTCAGCCTTCGGGCTGCAGAACTTTTTTCAATAAGCCGTTAAATATTATTATTGTTATAATTATTAATCACCCAAGTAAAGGTATTGCATTAGTCTCTCGCACTGATTAGACAATGAGGTGGAAATGACTAAGTTAATCTCCTGAGTGCTACGTTAATCTCCTAAGTACAATGAATTTTGGTCTATTGAATAAGGTATCTTATTGCTTGTTCACGATGACTTAATCCCCTTGTGTACCATATTATTTAGCTCATGAGGTAACGTTTGTTTAATCCTTGAGTACGATGATTTCGCACTTTGACTATGATAATTTCGCCCTTTGAGTACGATGATTTTACTATTTGAGTATGATAATTTGAGTACGATGACTTCGGTCTTTGAATACGATGAATTAGCCAACTGGGTATATTACCTTAGTCCTTGAGTACGATAACAACCCTTCAAGTACGATGATTTAACCCATTGAATTACAATACCTCAACCCTTTGAAACGATGATCAACCCCCTTAAGTACAATTCCACTGAACACGGGGGCGGGTTAAACCACTTTACTCACAGTATTAAATAACAAATCGAAACACAGACGCTCAAATCATAACTAAACTACTAAACTTTATAAGACTGTTTCCGCACCGCAATTATATATTGTATACGTATGCCTGCACTATATATTTGAACCCACACCTGTACTTTATACTTGAACTCACAGTATTAACCAGTCCAGAGGGCCTACTGCTTTTGTAATACTGTCAGCAGATAGGACTTACTGTTACCTGCACCGTATACGTAATTTTACACTAGGAATGGTATATGGTGTCTAAATTCGCTAAAGGTGCATGCAGACAGCGACATAACATCGGAACACTGTGGCGGCGGGGGCGGCAACCTCGCCTCACTTCCTCGATCCGTTCAAAGCACACGTGTCAAAGCTGTCAGATGCTATCTAAAGGAAACCCTCCTTAGCTTTCCACTCACCCCATACAGAGACAGGAATTGAATACACTACATCTCTTCTTTATCTTAATTCAATTAATTCGCGTGGAAAATAGTTTGTGTCTATATACTGTATATTAGTTTGTCTTTAAAAATAAATAGGTAATTTGTGAAATGAACTGTTCTATTTTATACCTGTTCCTGTATTTAGCTGTGATACTTTTATTATTTATTATCATTATTATTATTATTATTATTATTATTATTATTATTATTATTATTATTATTATTATTATTATTATTATTATTATTATAATTATTAATATTATTACTATTATTATTTTGGACTCAACACCCAAATAATATTCTCTTTTCTTATAATTTCTCATCACCCACAACACACTTCACAACACACTCGACACCACACCTTACAAGACACTGCCACGTCAGACAGACATGCTTACAGAGCTGCAGTAAGACCCCAACGGCGGTATAGGCAGAAGAGGTGACCATCATGGGAACTCAACAATTACATCGGAGGATGAAGGCAATGCATGATGGGCAGTCTCCTAAGGCGAAACCTAACAAACTGAGCTATCGGTAGACCATTGCAACTTTCCTTCTCCTCAGCCGTTGCAACACTTGCATCACTGGATCATTAAAAGGAAGAACCAAGAAGTGTGGCTGCAGAATGCGTTCCTGCCTAACTACATAAATAAACTCAAGCGCAGCCATCATCCAGCTCATAATACTTGTAATCATCATCAAAACCCCTATACCCCAAAAGTCCTATGGCGACGGAAGAATGGCGATGGGAACACCCAGAAATGACTGCTGGGAGTTTCTAGTTACAATTATGCACATGGGCGGCATAGATAAGATGGTCGTTTATGCACTGGGATCTAGGCAGCAGTGCAATCCGGTCTTTTCTGATGTGACTGTTTGACTGCTGCAGAGAGAAACCACATTTATGGACTTGACTTTGTCATCCGCTAATGCATCCTACATAAGTAAATTGAAATGCCTGTTCGGATCAACGAGCGCCTCAAGAAACTCCGTGTCCCACTGAATCACTCACGTCATGCCTTCTTCATCAGAGCACACGCCCCAACACTGGATGCAGAAGATGCCATCAAGGAGGCCTTTTATGCTGACCTTGACAGAGTGTTAACCTCTATCCCTAGAGAAGATAGGTTGTGCTCCTAGGTGACTTCAATGCCAGAGTTGACAGAGATGCTGACATATCAGGGAATCATAGGAAGAAATGGACTAAGCAAGTGTAAGCTCAACGGCCTACTCATACTCAGCAAGTGTGCTGCACAACCTCACTATCACCAACACTTTGTTTAGGCAGGCCGACAAGTTCAAGAAATCGTGGCAACACCCATAATTCAATCGCTGGCATCTCATTGACTACATCATTGTCAGAGAAAGAGATCGCCGAGATGTCCTCATCACTCGAGCCATGAGTAGCTCAGACCAATGTGACACTGATCATCGGCTCGTCAGAGCTAAGCTCTCACCTCACGTCACCCCAAACGACGAAGGCATCAAGCCTCCAGAAGCGGTTTTAACACTAAGAGTCTGGAGGATCCAGGAGTAGCACATGCTTTCAGAGATCAGCTCAAACATGGGCTGATAAACAACCCGACAACAAGCAGCCCAATTACCAGTGCCGAATGGAATATTCTCCACACTGGTTTGATGAAAATGACCCGGAAATCAATTTGCTCATCGATAATAAACGTGCTGCTTTAACAGACTGGCAAAACGACTCTCAGTTTCGGACCAAAATTGATACTTTCTGCATGAAGAAAGCAGCGGCCCAATGCGAACCACGAAATCTAAAGAACGAGTGCTTTAGAAATAAAGGAAGTGAAACACAGAAACCTGCAGATTAACACACGATGCATGAATTTTAAAATCAGACTAAAACAATTTATGGGCCAATTACTCATGGCACAGTCCCCCCTCCGCTCATCCGACGGTAACTCCCTATTTTAAAGTCAAAGAAGGCCTCCTTCAGCACTGGAAAGAGCACTACCATTCATTGCTCAACCGAAACACCAATGTGGATGTCCAGACTACTCAGCAGGTCCATCAGCATCCAAAGCTGACCCACCAAAGCCTTCCTCCACCCCTGGATGGAATCCCTGATGGAATCCCAGCCGAGGTGTATAAAGCAGGAGGACCTCTGCTTACCAGCCGTCTCCACTCTCTTCTCTGGCAACTATCGCGGGATCTCGCTGCAGTCAGTAGCTGGCAAGATTATAGCCCGAGTCCTCCTAAACAGACTTCTTCCTGAGGAGAAAAATTTCCTCCCCAAATCTCAATGTGGCTTTAGTCCATCACGTGGCACCACTGACATGATCTTTGCTGCCCGTCAGATACAGGAAAAGTGCAGAGATAAGAGTCGTGATCTGTACATGGCTTTCACTGACCTACCCAAGGGCTTCGACTCAGTCAACAGGAAAGCCCTTTGGGGGCCCATCAGCCATTTTGGATGCCTACCAAAATCCATCGCTATTGTAAGTCAACTCCAAGATGGCATGAACGGCAGTGTCCTGCACAATGGCACACAGTCTCAGAGTTTCCCCATCCAAACGGCGGTTAAATAAGGTGTGTGTTATGGTATTTTCGATAGAACAATAGGGTTGGTATGAACAACGTATAAGGGTGGACTTAACTATTTAATAATTAAAAGACACAACACAGGTCTGACACACGGCAGCACTCCCACGACGCACGATAATACTCCCACAGCAGACGGCAGGACTCCCACTGTGCACGGCCCACGACAGTACTCCTACAGCACACGGCTCACAGCAGTACTCCCACAGCACACTGCTTACGGCAGGACTCCTACAGCACACGGATCAAGGCAGTACTCCTACAGCACCTGGTTCACGGTAGTACTTTTACAGTACACTGCAGGACTCCCACAATGCACCGCTCAGGGCAGGAGTCCTACAGCACACGGCTCACTGCAGTACTCCTACAGCACACGGCTCATGGCAGTATTCCTACAGCTCCACACACACGGCAGGACTCCCACAGCACACGGTTCACGGCAGGACTCCCACAGTACACGGCACACGGTAGGACTCCCACAGCACACGGTTCATGGCAGGGCTCCCACAGCACACGGCACATGGCAGGACTCCCACAGCACACGGCACACGGCAGGACTCCCACAGCACACGGCTCATGGCAGGAATCCCACAGCACACGGTTCACGGTAATACTCCTACAGCACCCGGTTCACGGCAGTAACTGTTGACCAGGCCTGCCAGGAGTTCCATCTCCCATGGTGGGAATGGGACAACTGGCCGCCGCCATCTGGCCGCAGCCCAACTGGCCGCGGGTAACTAGCCATGGCCGACTGGCCGCCGCGGACTGGGGGTAAACTGCAAACGCCTATTTTTGCGCTCTATGTTAGGTTAGGTTAGGTTAGGTTAGGTTAGGTTAGGTTAGGTTAGGCTAGGTTAGGTTTGGTTTGGTTTGGTTAGGTTAGGTTAGGTTAGGTTAGATTGTCAACAAAAAGTTCCATATGGCGGCCAGTTGGCGGCGGCGAGTTTTCCCGTGGCCAGTTGGGCTGCGGCCAGATGGCGGCGGCCAGTTGTCCTAGACCCTCCCATGGTGATGGTTCGCAACTGCTAGCTCACCTCCGTCACACCACCTCGTCGTCCCGTCTTATAGGCCAGTCCTGTTATGATTCACTGTGACGTTGATTGACGTCAGTAATTGCTGCTTGAACCAGCCAACGAGTCCTTAACCAGCTGGTCACAAGAACAAAAAATACCATACAGAAAAATTAGGTCAAATAAGAATGAATTAAGGTGGATGACCAAGAAATTTCAACATGACATAGGAATAAGGAAAGGAATTTATAAGAAATTAAAGGGAGGGGAGGAGCAGCTCAGAAAAGGTATAATGAAATACCTAGGAATGTTAAGAAAAATGTAAGGCAGGCAAAGAGAGACTACGAAATCAGGATAGCGAGAGAATCCAAAGCGAATCCCAAGGGATTTTTCCAGGTATATAGGACAAAGGTCAAGGACAAAGTTGGGCCTTTAAAGTCAGGGAGAGGGGAAGTGATCAATGACAGTGTGGAAATAAGCAAAGCATTGAACAGTTACTTTTTATCAGTTTTCACAGAAGAAATTCACGAGGAAATTCCAGAGGTGGAACTGATATTTAAAGAATATCACTAACAGAAAAGAGGATGTTCTTAAGAAGATAAATAAATTAAAGAAGACAAAATCCCCAGGGCCGGATGAAATTTTCCCTCGAGTTTTGAAAGAGTGTAAGGAGCAGATTAGCAGACCCCTCGTAAATTTATTTACAAAATCATTCAACGCTGTAGTTGTGCCAGGCTTGTGGAAACAGGCAAACGTAGTACCCATGTTAAAAAAGGGAGACAGAGCATCAGCGCCAAATTACCGGCCGATTAGTTTGACGTCAGTAGTGGGGAAATTTCTTGAATCAATTATAGCAAATAGCATACGATCGCATTTAGAGAAAAGCAAATTAATCTACGACTCTCAACTTGGGTTTACAAAGGGAAAATCTTGTCTAACAAATCTGCTGACTTTTTTAGGAAAGTCTTCGAGGTAGTAGATAATGGCGATAATTATGATGTTATTTACATAGACTTTTGCAAAGCATTTGACAGAGTACCACATCAGAGGCTTCTGAGAAAAGTTAAAGCTCATGGTATCGAGGGGAAAGTCTTAAATTGGATAAAATCGTTGCTCACCAATAGAACACAGAGGGTCAGCATAGATGGTGTTAAATCTGAGTGGGGCTGTGTAACCAGTGGGGTTCCCTAGGGGTCAGTACTGGGCCCACTCTTGATCATAATCTATATAAATGATCTAGATACTGGGATCAGCAGTGACATAAGCAAGTTTGTGGATGACACCAAAATAGGGCGGCAGATTATTTCAGGGCAGGATGCAAATGCACTACAGGAGGATTTAAATAAACTGCAGGAGTGGTCAGAGAAATGGCAAATAAAATTCAACACCAATAAGTGCAGAGTACTTAATATTAGTAGAACAAATACTGTCAACGTATACAGCCTTAACAACATCAACCTAGAAAAGTCGACTTGTGAAAGAGACTTAGGGGTACTTGTAAGCCCGGACGTACGGCCTAGAAAACAATGCGTTAATGTTCGAAATAAGGCAAACAGAGTATTAGGTTTTATATCTAGAAGTGTAAGTAATAAGAGTGCAGAGGTCTTATTGCAACTATATCTTGCTTTAGTCAGGCCGAACCTCGATTATGCTGTTCAGTTCTAGTGCCCTTATTATAGAATGGATATCAATTCACTGGAGTCGGTGCAGCGAAGAATGACGAAAATGATTCCGGAACTTAGAAACCTTCTATATCATGATAGGTTAAAGAAACTAAACTTGCATTCCCTAGAAAGACGAAGAGTGGGGGGAGATATGATAGAAGTATTTAAGTGGGTGAAAGGAATCAATAAAGGCGATATAGATAAAGTTCTTATTATATCCGAGCAGGATAGGACTCAGAGCAACGGATTTAAGTTGGATAAGTTTGGGTTTAAGAGGGAGATAGGAAGGAACTGGTTCACAAATAGGATGGTGGACGAGTGGAACAAGCTTAGCAACTTTGTAAGTGCTGGAACGCTGGAGAGTTTTAAAAGGAGGCCTCATAGATTCATGGATGATAGAACGTGGTTGTAACTCTCGACAGGAGCTGCCATGCACTGGCCAACCGGCCTATTGCAGAAGCCTTATTTTCTTATGTTCTTATGTTGTTCTTATGGTCCATAGTAATGGCATGACAATGTGTAAAGTAACCAACTCTCTTTTCTATTTTCTTGGCTGCCTTCCTAACTTTTGCCTGAGCCAATTTAGCCGGCAGGGTGGACATCGAGTACCGGATGAAGGGTCTTTTCAGCATAAGACGACTCCAGGCAGGAACAAAATGCCGGCAGCTTCCATTACTGAGCTTCAGTATGTAGACGACCTCACCCTCGTCGCTCACACTGAACGCGACCTACAGGAGATCCTGAACATCTATGCAAATGCCTATGCACACGTCCTGCCTTGAAGTGAATGTATGTAAGACTTAGATTATCTTACAGCCTGTCCCTGGTTCAGCCACACCTCTACCATACATCCAGCTTAACGGTACTACCCTCTCTAATGTTTCCCACCACCTATTCACCACCATCTCAAGCCTTTGGCAGGCTCCGGAATCGTGTCATTAGCTGTAGGGAGCTGAAATTATCTACATAGTTACACGTATATCGATCAGAGGTCCTCCCCACCCTCCTATGTGGCAGCGAGACATGGGTCACATACAGGAGGCACATGAAAGCACCTGCAAACTTTCACCAGCGTAGTCTACATTCCATCCTCCGAGTTCGTGGGAAGAGAAGAAAACAAATGCCAGTATTCTTGCTGACATCAAGTGTAGAAGCATCAAGGCTGCCATTATCCATGACCAACTACGCTGGACTGGGCATGTTACCTGCATGGACGACATTAGACTACGAAAACAGCTACTGTACAGGCACCTAACGAATAATAAACGTAAAGCTGGCGGGCAACTGAAAAGGCATAAGGACAGTCTTAAGATAAACCTGTAAAAGTACAAAATCGACACCCTCACCTGGGAGACGTTTACGCCACACCAACGTAGGTGACATCCCTAATAGCACAAATCATTTTATCATAGCTGGATGATCGTCATACTCGATTTCGAGTAACAACAAAGTAGGTAGTGTGTGTGTGTGAATGAAATAATTATAATAATAATGATAATAATAATTAAAGGTTTATTGAAAGAGCATGGCAGCCGGAAGGCTAAAAATATACAATTGCATAATTGGGGAATGGGTCTCTTGATTTACAAATGATATACAAGTAACAAAAGTGATACAAATATGATATATAAAAATTAGGTGAGGAGAAGCTCAAACTACAGGGCATTTCAACATAGTGAGAGTGCGAAAAGTAAACCTCACTGGTAACTTCAGTGGTAAACCTCACTACTAATCATCAGCGGCAAACCTCACTAGTAAACTTAAGTGGTAAACCTCACTGGTAAACTTCTGTGGTAAACCTCACTGGTAAACTTCAGTAGTAAACCTCACTAGTAAACATCAGTGGTAAACCTCACCAGTAAACTTCAGTGGTAAACCTCACTGGTAAACTTCAGTGGTCAACCTCACTGGTAAACTTCAGTGGTAAACCTCACTAGTAAACTTCAGTGGTAAACCTCACTAGTAAACTTCAGTGGTAAACCTCACTGGTAAACTTCAGTGGTCAACCTCACTGGTAAACTTCTGTGGTAAACCTCACTGGTAAACTTCAGTAGTAAACCTCACTGGTAAACTTCAGTGGTAAACCTCACTGGTAAACTTCAGTGGTAAACCTCACTCGTAAACTTCAGTGGTCAACCTCACTGGTAAACTTCAGTGGTAAACCTCACTAGTAAACTTCAGTGGTAAACCTCACTGGTAAACTTCAGTTATAAACCTCACTAGTAAACTTCAGTGGTAAACCTCACTGGTAAACTTCAGTGGTAAACCTCACTGGTAAACTTCAGTGATAAACCTCACTCGTAAACTTCAGTGGTCAACCTCACTAGTAAACTTCAGTGGTAAACCTCACTGGTAAACTTCAGTTATAAACCTCGCTAGTAAATTTCAGTGGTAAACCTCACTAGTAAACTTCAGTGGTAAACCTCACTGGTAAACTTCAGTGGTAAGCCTCACTAGTAAACTTTACTTTTTACATCGTAAACTAAGAGAATGCCTTTAATATTACTGTATTTGTTATCCCGTCTTTACCTGAGTCTGCCATCAGCCCCACGAGTCATCGGTAGACTCTGCCATCCCGCTATCCTCTCACGCTACCATTAATCCTCCGCCACTCATCGAACAATCACGCTTCCTTCACAGAAATCAGTTTACAATGCCATAAATCCGTCCAACAGGCAAGAAATCCTACCGTCCTTCTAGAAATTCTCCCTCACTGCCACAAACAGCAAAACAGCCAACCAGGAAGGTCGAGGGCAGGTGTATTTCTACAATACACGACTTTGTGTCGGACCCTCCACCACCTACCCATAAGTTGAGTTTCACTTTGTTACCACTTTTCTGAGACACCTTTATCAACTACATGATTCATACTCGTGTAGTATGATGTAAAAACAAGTTATGCAAAATAGTAAATGTAAATATAAATATAAACAGCCAGACAGACATATAAATGCATAGATGTGCAATGTTATGTGTTATATGTATAGACAAAGAGAGAGACCAGCCTATATTGCACAAGCCACTGGTACAATTCATTTTATACAACGGCTGGAGAATTCATTATAAAATGTCTTAGTGAATATTATATTGACGTGATTATAACGCTCTCAGTTACGAAATCCTCTCATTCATTGTCGCTAAAAATAAAGAGCAATAAATTTTCGTCCGGCAAAATAACAGAGAGAGAGAGAATAAAAGAAACGTACAGCAAAAGTGACTAAAGTGAGAAAGTTAAAGAGAAGTAAAGAGGCAGAGTTGGAGCAAAATGATGATGAGAGAGAGAGAGAGAGAATCTGCTGCCTGCGTCCTTAACTGTACTCTACAGTACATACCGTACATAAGAGGTAAAGGTTGTGTGGTGTCCTGCCTCTTGTTGTATACACTGAAAACTTTACTAACATTTCTTCCAGTAGTAACATCAGTTCAAACCGTCAGTAATAAAATTGAAGAGCAATATAAATTGTTTTAAGCGTTTGGTATTCGAATACACATCAGTTCAAACGTCAGTAATATAAACTGAGGAATTAGCTAAACTAAAAGTATTATTTTAAACTTTTGATTTTATCAAGATTTATCTTATCCACGTTTTCATTGTGGATCTACATGAAATATATATATATATATATATATATATATATATATATATATATATATATATATATATATATATATATATATATATATATATATATATAATACTAAAATCTATGATAAAATTAATATCCAAATTTCATAGGATGCGAAGGCATAGCAACAGTGGCTCACTATCATATTACATGAAATAGCAATCCTAAAAACTTTTAGTTTAAATGAAAGTTATGTGTAGCTTGTTAAAAAAATACTTTAAATGAGTTCTCAAGTCTCTTCTCCTGCCCATGAGACTATCTAGCAAATTAAATAGCCACTATTCATAACAAATTCACAATTAAAGAAAGTTTACTGCATACCATTTATATCTAGCATATAAGCAATTTGATTTAGCTACCAAGTTTTTACTTACCAAAGTGATGCTTCAAAATAATTTCCACAAAGGATCTGGTTGAACATGTTTGCTTGGGGCTGAAGCTACTTTTGTCCTGGTGTCTTCTGCTGATCTGTGATGCTGTAGCCAGGATGTGACACAGGGAGTAGTATTCCATTGAACCAGTGGAGGTCTATGTATTTTAACAAACATAAGTGCTGACACCTGAGTTATTTGAATGTTTGAGCGTGTTAGTGTTCTTATCAAGTTCATGTGACTGAATCCCCTCTCATACTCTGCAGTACTGATAGGAATCACTTAAACGCAGTTTAATAATGAGTGTAAATCCTGGGGGATGCGGTGTCCAGGATCCTCCACATTACCTCTGAAGGTATTTATTACTTAAACAGATGACTGCTTAAAACACTTAAAGAGAGACGATATTGCAACTTCTCCATAATTCAGTGGCATTTCAGCAGGCCAATAGTCTTTATCAAGGACTTGCAATTTTTCTAATGAAGATGCATAGTTACCTGGGGGTTCATAATTATGAAGTTGAGCCTTTCAGTGACAGTCGTGAACATACAATATTCTATATTATTAATGAGACTAGTAAGAAACTGTTGAGAGTTGATAAAACTGCCCCCCAAACGCTCCCTTTTCAACTGCCTCTCGAGCTACAAGAGTTTTGTACCAGGTCACTCTTTCAGTCTGCGCAATGACCTCATCATCCGGTGGATCAATTTGTCTGCATACTCAATTGTAGCAGTGCGTTTTTACAAACACTCTAATAGTAAACTGAGTTCGTACAATGTGTCATTCATTATAGTTCGGGGAAATTAGGAAAAAAAAATTGAACAAATTCATAATGAAATGGTACTGGTAGAAATAGTGAGAATGAGTTTCTAAACACCATATCAAACATCCTAACGGATCCGAGGTGAGCTTTTATCGCCATCTTGAAAATATGGCGGCCATTCACAGTTTTTCATGTTTTACTCATTAGCCGTTGCTTTTTGAGAGATGACACTTAATAACAAAATAAAAGAGCATAAATTCTCTGCATTTTGGTATATTCATCTTTTGTGTTCACTTATTACTTTCCGAGGATATATAAAATTTTCTTCACTACTGGTCACACCCCTTGCTATTTTTTACATCATGTGGTACCGTTTTCCATACCACCCATTAGGTACAGTTCGTGGCGCGTTTCTTTTTTAATGTGGTATCCCCTGTAGACCTGTTCCGTGTTTAGTGTTTTTATGACACTTTCATTCTCTTTGCAACTTGCTCAGTACTAGTAGTGACACATGAAATTTGTGAGTCATATTCAGTGCCGTTGTGATAATTATGGTCAGTATCAAATGTGCATTCATTCTCAGGAGTATCATTTTCAATATAATCTTCCACAGCAGAACTGTAATGGGTCTCATCATTATCCTTGTCACCACTGTCAGTATCAAGGATAGAGAGATCATCATCTATGTCATGTTCATCAAAATCATCGTCTTTCAAAGTAATGTTGTAGAGTACATGCTGCTCCTTGACAGTAACTGCATATATTCGAGCATCTTATGTCAGCTTTTTTGCAGCTGCATTTTCCATCACAACTTATTTTACATGTGCAGAATATTAGATTCAGAAGTGACTCTGGAGCTGCTGCCTAACCTAACCTAACCTAACCTAACCATTATAATGAATTTTCCACCCCCAAGAATCAGGTGGTAATAGCTTACCTCGCCACAACTGAATTTTATGGTAAACACGCAAAAAGTGCATGTGTGCAGCTGCTGTTGTAGGCGGCAGTCTTGCAAGTTTAACTGCACTATTTCTAAGACCAATTGCTTTGTCAAAGTTCTTGATGCGATACTGATTTAAAGAGGTTTCACTCTTAGGTGCCCCATATAGTGCAAGAAGGAAAAGTTCTCCTTCTCTAGCAATTTCATCTGGGGAGGCATTCCTGTCATTAAAACGTGCAGGAGAGAACGTATATTGTGTCACAACCACTTGCAGCATGCAAAAAGAGAATGCAGTCTTTAATATCTTTATGGGTAGCCTGCAGTTCTGTGGAGGAGTACAGCTGATTCCTAGTGTTACCTGTGCCTGGCTTAAAGAGAAATATGTTCCTGTCTTTTGGAGTAAATGCAGTGGGCAGAACTAGGAGCTCTACAGTACATCTTCACCTACAACTGCAACATATGCTGAGGAAGCAGATAACTGGATTGCAGTGTTAAAGTCAGGGAACACCAGTATAAACAAAAACGACCGAAACAATGTCTCTCTCACACAGATAATAATCACACACACAAGGGGAGGAAAAACCTAAATAACAAGAAAACAAAAAAACATCCCGACGACGAGAAAGAAAGAAAGAAAGAAAGAAAGAAAGAAAGAAAGAAAGAAAGAAAGAAAGAAAAGAGAGCGAGACAGAGAAAATAGTGAGTGTGCTCTAGTAAGCGATAGAAAGGTCTTCGGGGAGTGTGGCCGCCAACACGACAGAAAGATAAAGGATAGTCCACTGGGAGGAGACAGTCTTACAATAGAGAGAGAGAGAGAGAGAGAGAGAGAGAGAGAGAGAGAGAGAGAGAGAGAGAGAGAGAGATTGGAGAGTTATGCTAATACGAGAGACAGAAAGAGATAGACAGACAGGCAGACAGACAGACAGACAAACGGACAGACAGACAGACAGACAGACAGACAGAAAATATTAGAGTTATACCAGTAAGAGAGATAAAGAGAGCAGTGGAGCGAGATATAAGACAATGAAGAATTATATCAGAATAAGAAAGAGAGAGAGAGAGAGAGAGATAGAAAACTAGAAAACTAAAGAAACAAAGAATTAAAATGAGACACAGTACAGTGGTCCAACATAACAGAAACAAACTTCAGGTGTGGGGTAGCGGGGGGAGGGGGGGGGGGGTTGGAGGGGGTCTGAAGGGTCTGGAGGAGCTTATCAACATTGAGTCGCCGGTACCACCAGGCACCCAACAGGAGGGGGGGGGGCAGCCTTCAGCCCAAGTGTTAGTGGGTGTGAGGGAAGAAGGAGGAGGCAGAGGAGGAGTTAGTGGGAGTAAGGGAAGAAGGAGGAGGAGAAGAAGGAGGAGTTAGTGGGTGTAAGGGAAGAAGAAGGAGGAGAAGAAGGAGGAGTTAGTGGGTGTAAGGGAAGAAGAAGGAGGAGAAGGTTTGATTTTTTTTTGCCGCTTACAGCGGCTACTTTATTGTGCACTCCACACTCATCCTGTAAGAGGTAGCGCAAAAGGATTACAGAGTAGAGTTTACAACGGGTCATAATAATTAACCCCCATTGTCAGGATATTATGGCACTGAATGTTACACAGTATTTCAATTACATTATTTGTTTAGTTTTATACATAAAGGATAACTTATTCACAAATGCGTGAGTACAGGCGTGTGAGGCAGTATGTCTGGCCGCACACTTTGTTATTCACATTTGCGTGAAAAGTATTCAAGCACATTGTGTATCTAATGTACATACTATAGGAATAGCCGTGTGTCTGTCTATATGTCTGTCTGTGTGTCTGTCTTTCTGTCTGTCTGTGTGTCTGTGTGTCTGCTCTGGGCAGCCGAAACGGCACAATCGTTTCTCATCAAACTTGGTGGAAAAAATCGCAAAAAATTCGTAGAATGTTACAAACCTGGTCCCATGTCGATGGTTTCTTTAGGAAGCCATTACATAACCATTTTATTTACGATGGAAAACGATGCAAGTCTACTGACTTGGCGCACCCTCACTCGAAAGCTGTCAGCCCACGATTGCAGTATTGCAGTTATCGTATGGCTCCAACCTCCTCCTCCCACTTTTTTTCTTAGCCTACTTTTTTTTTAATGTAGTTTGGATTAATAAAGGACGGAAGATGAGTAAATAGAAGATTAAAGAAGGGGAAACAGAAAGTAGTTAGAGATAACAGGTGGGGGGGAGCTGAGTTTCATCATGCGTCTGGATGCGCAGTTTCAACGTTACGAGACCATTTTCGGACATTACAGCTACAGTGTGTACAGTATACTTATTCTTGTGGCTGACTGTACATGGAAAAGGAAAAGAGAGAAATAGATAATGAGAGGAATGCATGGAGAAGATAGAAATGGAGAAGAGAAGGAGAAGAAGAGAGATTGAATCATTATTATCCTTAAGAGGCGAGGAAAGGAGATGGGAGAAAGGGATAGTGAGAGGTGGAGGTATGAAAGGAGGGATGGAAGGACAGAATAAGAATGGTATAGAAGGATAGTAGAGAAGGAGACTAGAGAAGGAGACATGGAAGGACAGCGATAAGTAAAAACAAAAATCAGAACAAGTATTTGGATAACATGTCGAAATTAGTCGGGTAAATACAGGTAAAAGAGTAAGAATAATGAGATAAAACATAAGGAAGAATGAGACACTTATTATAACAACCACGACCATGATTATAACAACCACGACCATGATTATAACAACCACGACCAACCACGACCATGATTATAACAACCACGACTATGATTATAACAACCACGACCAACCACGACCATGATTACAACAACCACGACTATGATTATAACAAACACGACCATGATTATAGCAACAACGACCATGATTATAACAACCACGACCAACACCGACCATGATTATAACAACCACAACCATGATTATAATAAACACGACCAACAACGACCATGATTATAACAACCACGACCAACCACGACCATGATTATAACAACCACGACTATGATTATAACAACCACGACCATGATTATAGCAACCACGACCATGATTATAACAACCACGACCATGATTATAGCAACCACGACCAACCACGACCATGATTATAACAACCACGACTATGATTATAACAACCACGACTATGATTGTATAAACCACGACCAAGACTATAACAACCACGACCATGATTATAACAACCAAGACTATGATTATAACAACCACATCTATGATTATAACACGCACGACCATGATTATAACAACCACGACTATGATTATAGCAACCACGACCAACCACGACCAACCACGACCATGATTATAACAACCACGACCATGATTATAACAACCACGACCATGATTAAAACAACCACGACTGTGATTATAACAACCACGGCCATGATTATAAGAACCACGACAATGATAATAACAACACGACAATGATCATAACCACGACTATGATCATAACAACCACGACCATGATTATAACAACCATGATTAAAACAACCACGACTGTGATTATAACAACCACGGCCATGATTATAAGAACCACGACAATGATAATAACAACACGACTATGATCATAACCACGACCATGATTATAACAACCACGACCATGATTATAACAACCACGACCATGACATAACCACGACCATGATTAAAATAACCACGACCATGATTAAAACAACCACGACTGTGATTATAACAACCACGTCCATGATTATAAGAACCACGACAATGATTATAACAAAACGACTATGATCATAACCACGACCATGATTATAACAACCACGACCATGATTATAACAACCACAACCATGATCATAACCACGATCATGATTATAACAACTAGGACCATGATTATAGCAACCACGACTATGATTATAACAGCCACAACCATGATTATAACAACGACGACCATGATTATAACAACCACGACTATGATCATAACCACGACCATGATTATAACAACCACGACTATGATAATAACAACCACGACTATCAGTATAACAACCACGACTATGATTATAACAACCACGACCATGATTATAACAACCACGACTATGATCATATCCACGACCATGATTATAACAACCACGACTATGATCATAACAACCACGACCATGATTATAACAACCAAGACCATGATTATAACACCTACGACCATGATTATAACAACCACGACTATGATTGTAACAACCACGACCATGATTATAACACCCACGACCATGATTATAACAACCAAGACCATGATTATAACAACCAAGACCATGATTGTAACAACCACGACCATGATTATAACAACCACGACTATGATCATAACCACGGCCATGATTATAACAACCACTACTATGATTATAACAACCAAGACCGTGATTATAACACCTACGACCATGATTATAAAAACCCCGACCATGATTATAACACCCACGACCATGATTATAACAACCAAGACCATGATTATAACACCTACGACCATGATTGTAACAACCACGACCATGATTATAACTACCACGACTATAATCATAACCACGACCATGATTATAACAACCACGACTATTATTATAACAACCAAGACCGTGATTATAACACCTACGACCATGATTATAAAAACCCCGACCATGATTATAACACCCACGACCATGATTATAAGAACCAAGACCATGATTATAACACCTACGACCATGATTATAACAACCACGACCATGATTATAACAACCACGACCATGAATATAACAGCCACGACCATGATTATAACAACCACGACCATAATTATAACACCTATGACCATGATTATAACAACCACGACCATGATTATAACAACCACGACTATGATTATAACCACGACCATGATTATAACAACACGACTATGATCATAACCACGACCATGATTAAAACAACCACGACTGTGATTATAACAACCACGGCCATGATTATAAGAACCACGACAATGATTATAACAACACGACTATGATCATAACCACGACCATGATTAAAATAACCACGACCATGATTATAACAACCACAACCATGATCATAACCACGATCATGATTATAACAACTAGGACCATGATTATAGCAACCACGACTATGATTATAATAACCACAACCATGATTATAACAACCACGACTATGATCATAACCACAACCATGATTATAACAACCACGACCATGATTATTACATCCACGACCATGAATATAACAGCCACGACCATGATTATAACAACCAAGACCATGATTATAACACCTATGACCATGATTATAACAACCACGACCATGATTATAACAACCACGACTATGATTATAACAACCACGACCATGATTATAACACCTACGACCATGATTTTAATATCCACGATCATAATTATAACAACCAAGACCATGATTATAACTACCACGACTATGATCATAACCACGACCATGATTATAACAACCACGACTATGATTATAACAACCAAGACCATGATTATTACATCCACGACCATGAATATAACAGCCACGACGATGATTATAAATAACTAAGACCATGATTATAAAAACCACGACCATGATTATAACAACCGACTATGATTATAACAACCACGACCATGATTATAACACTACGACCATGATTATAACATCACGACCGCGGTGCTAACAGCCAAAGACCGCCGTTATAACACCTGCAAAGCCATGATTATAACAACCCGACCGCCAGTTATAACAACACGACCATGATTATAACAACCGACTATGATTATAACAACCACGACCATGATTATAACACCTGCGACGCGTTATAACATCACGACCGTGATTACCGCAACAACTTCAAGACCATGATTATACTTACACCACGACCGCATGATTATAACACCTACGACCATGATTATAATATCCACGATCATAATTATAACAACCAAGACCATGATTATAACTACCACGACTATGATCATAACCACGACCATGATTATAACAACCACGACTATGATTATAACAACCAAGACCATGATTATTACATCCACGACCATGAATATAACAGCTACGACCATGATTATAACAACCAAGACCATGATTAAAACACCTATGACCATGATTATAACAACCACGACCATGATTATAACAACCACGACCATGATTATAACAACCACGACCATGATTATAACACCTACGACCATGATTTTAATATCCACGATCATAATTATAACAACCAAGACCATGATTATAACTACCACGACTATGATCATAACCACGACCATGATTATAACAACCACGACTATGATTATAACAACCAAGACCATGATTATTACATCCACGACCATGAATATAACAGCCACGACGATGATTATAACAACCAAGACCATGATTATAACAACTATGACCATGATTATAACAACCACGACCATGATTATAACAACCACGACTATGATTATAACAACCACGACCATGATTATAACACCTACGACCATGATTATAACATCCACGACCATGATTATAACAACCAAGACCATGATTATAACACCTACGACCATGATTATAACAACCACGACCATGATTATAACCACCACGACTATGATCATTACCACGACCATGCTTATAACAACCACAACTATGATCATAACAACCACGACCATGATTATAACTAACCAACGACCATGAGTATAACACCTACGACCATGATTATAACAACCACGACTATGATTGTAACAACCACGACCATGATTATAACAACCAAGACCATGATTATAACACCTACGACCATAACAACCACGACCATGATTATAACAACCACATGATTATAACAACCACCATTGATTATAACAACCATAGACCATGATTATAACACCTACGACCATGATTATAACAACCACGACTATGATTGTAACAACCACGACCATGATTATAACAACCACGACCATGATTATGACAACCACGACTATGATCATAACAACCACGACTATGATTATAACACCCACGTCTATGATTATAACAACCACGACCATGATTATAACGCCCACGACCATGATTATAACAACCACGACCATGATTATAACAACCACGACTATGATCATAACCACGACCATGCTTATAACAACCACGACTATGATCATAACAGCCACGACCATGATTATAACAACCAAGACCATGATTATAACACCTACGACCATGATTATAACAACCACGACCATGATTATAACAACCAAGACCATGATTATAACACCTACGACCATGATTATAACAACCACGACCATGATTATAACAACCATAGACCATGATTATAACACCTACGACCATGATTATAACAACCACGACTATGATTGTAACAACCACGACCATGATTATAACAACCACGACCATGATTGTAACAACCACGACCATGATTATAACAACCACGCCTCGGTAAACTGTACCACCGGCCTCGCCACCGGGCACAAAGGGAACACGATCACTTGTTTGGTTCTATACATGAGAACTGATATAGTTACTAGTTGCAAAAAGTGTTATGTCGGCTATCTTACCATTAGAGATGAAGTGTTGTGCCATTTCACACACAGTGTGCTTGGACCTGTCCTTGAAAGGTTCTATCTTCACGCAGTCGAGGATGTAGTGTTCAAGTGTGTGGCCATATGTCTGGTCACACTCTTTACATTTAGTCTTGTTTACATCTGCTTGAGGAACATACTGCCAGAGGTACCTATATCCTAACCTTAATCTAGCGGTTACAACATCTTGTAATCTAGTGATCTTGTTACTTGCTCCATATACATGTTTCACTTGATACATCTCATCATGTTAAACTATGGATCGACTAGTGCCTGTTTGCACTTGTTTACTTGCGTCAAATTCATCAATAAGTTCTTTCCTAATTACAGTTGCAAGGAATCCTTCAGTTTCCGTCTCCACCTCCTCCGCCGACTTAAATCCCTTGGAGTTCCTGCACCCGAGCTCCTCAATGTTTACTCAACATTCATACTTCCCAAGCACACCTATGCCTCCCTTACCTGGTCTTCCTCCCTCAATGCCACACAACGTAAACGCTTAGAAAAAGTGCAAAAGGGGGCATGCAAAATTATTCTCTCCCCTTCCTACTCCACATATCAAGAAGCGCTCAACACACTGACCCTCTCGGCTCTTTCTGGCCATCACCACGACCTCATCTGCAAATTTGGTGAGAAGCTTCTATACCATCCTCGACACCGGCTCATACAACCACCCGACATCCCTCGTCCGATAATTGCTCTTCGACATCACAACCACATCCAGCCCATACGAGCACGAACTGATCGCTATAAGAACACCCCAGTCCCAACCATTGTAAAAATTATCAATAACTTGTATTCAACCAGTGTATTCACTCCCAGTCAATCTTACCTTACGCACTGACACTATGTTGAAATACCTTGTAATTTGAGCTTCTCCACACCTAATTATTATATATCATATTTGTATCACTTATGCTACTTGTATATCATTTGTAAATCATGAGACCCATTCCCATTTGTGTAATTGCATATTTTCAGCCATTCGTTTGCCATGCTCTTTCAATAAACCTTTAATTATTATTATTATTATTATTTTATTACACATACACACACACACACACACACACACACACACACACACTACCTACTTTGCTGTTATTCGCAATCGAGTATGACGATCATCATGTTATGATACAATGATATGAGCTATTAAGGATGTCACCTACGTTGCTGTGGCATAAACGTCTCCCAGGTGAGGGTGTCGATTTTGTACTTTTACAGGTTTATCTTAAAACTGTCCTTATACCTTTTCAGTTGCCCGCCAGCTTTACGTTTATTATTCGTTAGGTGCCTGTACAGTAGCTGTTTTGCCACTCTACTGTCGACCATGCGGGTAACATGGCCAGTCCAGGGTAGTTGTTCATGGATAATGGCAGCCTCGATGCTTCAACACTTGATGACAGCAAGAATACTGGCATTTGTTCTCTTCTCTTCCCAGCGAACACGGAGGATGGTTCGTAAATGTATGTATATTATGTATGTTGTATGTATATTATGTATGTATATTATGTATGTGCTCCATTTATATACATTATTTATTCAGCCTAGCTAGCAGCGTGTGGCAATGTATTTACCATGTCCCAGACGCTTAATTAATGTGCTCCGCGGCATATGGAAGCTGCTAATGTATCACTTGCCACATATCACTTGAAAGGCTAGTTGACCCCCCAGACAGAGTAAGGAGCACCACCTCCCTTGTGTATCTCTGTTTATCCAGTAAATAGAACCTACGAAAACTCTACAGGTGTTTGTGTTCGCTCCTGTAGATAGAACTTGGTACCCAGAACATATACATGGCGCAATGTGTTAATTTACTGGATCATTATACAAGTGAAGTGTAAAGTTTGTGGCAAGACTGGCTTATGGACCCCTGTTCTGTCGTCAACCGCTAATGGCCGCCTCCCCCAAGAATTTATAGCAACTTTGAGCAGTGTCAGTGACAACAATTTCCTGTGAAGTGTATAAGTGCATCGTGTGTTTAGTGCCATAACTGTGTGACCTTGTTCTAAAGGATTCCCAAGGTGGAAGGCATGTTCAGGGTATTTGTGAGGAGTGGAGTTCAGGGCAGCCTCCTCCAGCCGTGCCTAGAGGGTAACTGACTGTCTGACTGTGAGTCGACGCCTCCACCCCCTCCCAGCGAGACACTGCCCGAGGCGCGCACACATACACACACGCACGAACACACTGACTGCAGTCTTTCCTTTATATATATTTTATATATATAATCTACTTATCTGTGCATTTAATGAATTTTTTTTGTCTCAGATCTTGTTGATACGAAGGGCTGACTGGTCAACACTGATTTAAGACATAGTACACAGATTAAGTAATTATGTCTCGTGTCTTACGCAGTCGAGGAGCCAACGCCTGGATGAGTCAGTCTGATGACAGCTCTGCACAGATGGATGACCAGGCTGAACAGGACGTTCCAGTTCCTCCCACCACATCACGCAGCCCTTCACCTCGATCTTCAGCATTGTCTTCAGAGATAATTGCTTTAATGAAGTTTATGAGGGATGAAAGGCGTCACAACGAAGCTGAAAGACGTGTGGAGGATGAAAAATGGAGGAAAGCTGAGGCAGAGAGAGACCACCAACGGAGATTGGAAGACTGCATGGTTTGAAGCTTTGATATCTCGGCTCACTGTTAACCAAGCCCCTGGCTCTAACACTGCCTCGGTATTGACTGGTTCAGATACCTCATCAACGCTTTCTTTACGCCCGCCAGCCCCACCTAAGGCAACCGCTCAAACACCACCCATCTTGAAGCCTGATGTGAATTTCCAGACTTTTCGTGAATGGCGGCGACGGTGGACTGATTATGCTACAATGGTGGATCTCCAGAGCTTGTCACAGCCTAAACAACTTATTCAGCTGCGCATGTGCCTGTCTTTGGAAACACAGCGTGTCTTGGAACATACGTTGCAGGTACCTCCGACCTCTTCGTTATCTGTAGAGGAGGTACTGGATATTCTACAACGGCACATCAAAGGGCAGCGGAACGAAGCTCTACGCAGGAGGGAATTGTTTAGCTGCAGACAGATGGAGGGCGAGACTTTTGATGCCTTTTATGTACGACTCAAGAGAGCCTCGGAAGAGGTAGATATATGCCCAGGTAACCACCAGCAGTGCGAGGAGACCCAGTTGAAGCAGGTGCTCCTGATGGGTGTTAAGGACGAGGAGCTTGTCCAACGCCTCACCTAACTCGACTCTTCCTCTTCTCTTAAGGATGTGTTGACAATATGTCGCTCCTATGAGGCTGCCAGGTGTGCCACCTCTGCCATCCGAGGTCCCCCTACAGCTGTACGCGCTGTGTCCCGGTACAAGAAGTCTACTCAAACGCCTTCGCCCACCACGCCCACGCCCGGCTCCTTTTGTAACAACTGTGGTAAGCAGCACGGAACACAGGTGTGTCCAGTTGCTGAGTCTACCTGCAACAGTTGTGATCGTAAGGGCCACTGGTCACTCACAGTACGGTGCCCAGCCAAACGTGTCCAGTGCAATGTGTGCGGTCGTCTGGGCCACGACAAGTGTTACCCTACCAACAAACCCAAGGAACAGCATCTGAGGAAGCTTCAGCGCCCTTCCACCAGTGAGGGCCGCGCACAGTCTTCCAATCAGAAGCATGACGACCCTGGACAACGCTCGAGCCATATCAGGAAGGTGTACTCCCCCTCGCGTTCCAGGACCAAAGTTCCCCAGCACATCAGTGTCAACGTGACCTACGGTAGTGTGTCATCCCGTCTTCAGATGTTGTCCGACACCGGCGCTAATGCTACAGTCATCGGTCCCCAGCATTTGCAATGCTTGGGGCTCTCTCTAAGTGTTCTAGGACCGCCCCCCCCCAAGGATCTCCGCTTCACGGCATAACGGTGTCACGACTCCTTTGCTCATTGTCAAGAGTTGGCCATCATCTCCTAGGGCTTCCCCAAACCTATTCTCGAGGTAAAACACGCCAACAACGTGCACGAAGGGAGCAGCAACTACCCTGCTGTCGCCCTACCTCTACCTCTTGCCAGTGACACCTCTCCTTCGGATGCTTGGAAGTATTTCCTGAAGGAATTCAGCGACGTTCTGGTGACCAAGTCCGCTCTGGAATCCAAGCCTCTCAAGAAGATGGTAGGCCCCCCCATGAGGATCCACTTGAGGGACGACGTGAAGCCCTTCGCTATCTACATCCCTCGACTGGTCCCCCTGGCCTTCGGCGATGCGGTCAAAAACGAGCTGGACTCCATGGTCGCCCAAGAAATTATTGCACCAGCCGGCGATGACCCGTCTCCATGGTGTAACCCTTTGGTAGTCGTTGCAAAGCCCAAAGGTGGTGTTCAGATCACCACTAACCTCTCTAAGCTCAACAGCCAGGTGTCTCGTCCTGTGCACCCTTCTCCCACACCCTTTGCAGCTATACGTTGTGTGAACCCAAAGGCGCGCTTCTTCACGACGATGGACGCCCTGTGTGGATACTGGCAGATAGAGCTTGCCGAAGAACACCGACCACTTACAACTTTCATTACCCCGCATGGACGTTACAGTTATTGCCGTGGCCCCATGGGATTCGCCGCTACAGGAGACGCTTTCTGTCTTCGAGGTGATATGGCTCTACAAGGCCTGGCAAACTGCGTGAAAGTGGTCGACGACATACTCTTGTACGATGAGGATTACGTGGATCACCTCTGCCGTATCTACGAGGTACTCAACAGGTGCCGGAAGCACGGCATCACCCTAAATGCCGACAAGTTTGTTCTGGCCAGCTCTTCAGTGGACTTTTGTGGGTACACCCTCTCAGGGAATGGTATTGCAGCTGACCGGGAGAAGGTCCGCGCCATCACGGATTTTCCCACCCCTGCCAACCCCACCGACTTGAGGTCCTTCATCGGTCTCGTCAACCAGTTAGCAGAGTTTTCGCCGGACATCTCTGCAGCTGCCCAACCACTTCGCCCCCTGATGAGCCCCAAGAGGACTTTCCTGTGGACCCCCGACCACGACAAGGCCTTCCAGCAAGTGAAACAGGCCCTGTCTAGTTCACCTGTCCTCACCACGTTTGACCCAGACTTGCCGACGGTTCTGCAGACAGATGCCTCACACTTGTGCGGCGTGGGATACGCCCTATTGCAGGATCATGGTGGAGGGCAGTTCCGGCTCATCCAGTGTGGCTCGCGTTTCCTCTCTGACACCGAGACGCGCTATGCCACTATTGAGTTGGAGCTGTTGGCTGTGGTTTGGGCGATGTCCAACTGCAGGTTTTACCTCATAGGCCTGCAACACTTTCACCTAGTGACCAACCATCGCCTGCTTGTCACGATCCTCAACCACTACACGCTGGACGCCATTGAGAACCCTCGCCTCCAGCGTCTGAAGGAGAAGCTCTCGGCGTACATCTACACAGCAGTGTGGCGTGCTGGTAAGGAGCTCTGCATCCCTGATGCCTTATCCCGCTCTCCTGTCAGCCGCCCTACTCCAGAAGACCATGTGCTCGACGCCGACCTCGCTCTTTCCGTCCAAGCCCTTCGTTCGGACCTGTCACCAGATGACGACAAGGCAATGGAGGACCTTCGAACAGCGGCCCGAGATGACCCTTCCTACGTCCGACTCGTCGAGTTTGTGAGGAATGGATTCCCTAGCAACTGCTACGACCTTCACAACACCCTGCTCCCGTATTGGAAACTCCGCGATGAACTCTACTGACAGGGACCTTGTTCTGTACGTAGCACATGTAGTTGTCCCTGCTGCCTCGCGTCCCCACGTCTTGGCTCGCCTTCACGACTGTCACCGTGGAGCTGGGGCCACCAAACGACGTGCACGACAGACTGTGTTCTGGCCCGGCATCGACTCCAACATCTCCAATGTTGTCCGTGCGTGTGAGCCCTGCCAAGTATTACAACCCAGCTAGCAGCAGGAACCCTTCATGAGTGATGACAACCCCACCCGCCCCTTTGAGTCTGTGTTGGCTGACTTTTTCTGTGTGTCAGGAAAGTCCTTCCTCGTTATCATCGACCGTCTCTCTGGTTGGACCCTTGTCATCAAGTGCGGTAATGACACGACGTCTGCCGCAACCATCAGTAAGTTCTGCCACTACTACCGTGACATGGGCGTTCCCGTGCGCCTGTGAACCGACGGAGGGCCCAAGTGCACAAGCCGGGACTTTGCTGTGTTCCTTGACCGATGGGGAGTCCGGCAGGTGTTGTCATCGCCCCATTACCCGCAGTCCAACGGCCACGCTGAGGCTGCTGTCAAATCCCTGAAGCACCTCATCCTCAAAGTGGCCCCTTCTGGGAATATTGACTGCGAGGCCTTCGACCGGGGTCTTCTTGAACTCGGCAACACACCTAACTACACCGGACGCTCCCCTGCCCAGGTCTTGTATGGACGCCCCCTTCGTTCTTGTGTCCCTGCTCACCCTCAATCCTTCTCCAAGGAGTGGCAGGCCAAGACAGAGGATTGTGATCGCCGAGCCGCCGAACGTGTTCATGATGTCGTCGCCCGTTACAACGACCACGCCCGTCCTCTTCCCAAGTTGAGTGTTGGCACCCAAGTCCGTGTTCAGGACCCGACCTCCCTACGTTGGGAGAAAGTGGGCGTAGTCATGGGTCTCGGTTGGTCACGGGACTACCAGGTGAAGTTACCCAGTGGTCCTGTGTGGTGGAGGAACCGCCGTTTTCTTCTCCCAGTAACAACGCCATCTGCTGACCCCGCCACCAGTGTTGAGTTCCATACCCTTCCCATCAAGTCCCTCGACGCTCAGAACGGATCCAAAAGAAAAGGTCCGCTCAAGACTTTGCTATGAGCGTATAGGGGGGTAGGGAGGTGTATGTATATTATGTATGCTGTATGTATATTATGTATGTATATTATGTATGTGCTCCATTTACATAAATTATATATTCAGCCTAGCCAGCAGCGTGTGGCATTGTATTTACCATGTCCCACACGCTTAATTAATGTGCCTGGCGACATATGGAAGCTGTTAATGTATCACTTGCCACATGTCGCCTGAAAGGCTAGTTGACCCCCCAGACAGAGTAAGGAGCGCCACCTCCCTTGTGTATCTCTGTTTATCCAGTAAATAGAACCTACGAAAACTCTACAGGTGTTTGTGTTCGCTCCTGTAGATAGAACTTGGTAACCAGAACATATACAGTAAACTATGCTGGTGAAAGTTTTCAGGTGCTTTCATGTGCCTCCTGTATGTGACCCATGTCTCGCTGCCATATAGCAGGGTGGAGAGGACCTCTGCTCGATATATGTGTAACTATGTAGATAATTTCAGCTCCCTACAGCTAATGACACGATTCCGGAGTCTGCCAAAGGCTTGAGATGATGGTGAATAGGTGGTGGGTAACATTAGAGTGGGTAGTACCGTTAAGCTGGATGTATGGTGAAGGTGTGGCTGAACCAGGGACGGGCTGTAAGATAATCTAAGTCTTACATACATTCACCTCAAGACAGGAAGTGTGAATACACATCTGCATAGATGTTCAAGATCTCCTGTAGGTCGCGTTCAGTGTGAGCGACAAGGGTGAGGTCGTCTGCATACTGAAATCTCAGTAATGGAAGATGCCCGCATTTTGTTCCTGCCTGGAGTCGTCTCATGTTGAAAAAACCCTTCATCCGGTACTCGATGTCCACCCTGTCGGCTAAATTGGCGCAGGCAAAGGTAAGGAAAGCAGCAAAGAAAATGGAAAACAGAGTTGGTGCTAGTACACACGGTCATGCCATGACTATGGACCAGCTGGCTAAGGACTAGTTGGCTGGTTCAAGCAGCAATTACTGACGTCAATCAACGTCACAGTGCGTCATAACGAGACTGGCCGATGAGATGGGACGACGAGGTGGTGCGACAGAGTTGAGCTAGTTGCTGCGAACCATCACCCCGGGAGATGGAACTCCTGGCAGGCCCTGTCAACAGTTACTGCCGTGAACCGTTTGCTGTGGGAGTACTGCAGTGAACCGTGTGCTGTGTGGGTCCTACCGTGAGCAGTGGTGCTGTAGGAGTATTGATGTGAGCCGTGTGCTGTAGGAGTACTGCCGTGAACCGTTTGGTGTGAGAGTACTGCAGTGAACCGTGTGCTGTGTGGGTCCTACCGTGAGCAGTGGTGCTGTAGGAGTACTGATGTGACCCGTGTGCTCTATGAGTACTGCCGTGAACAGTGTGCTGTGGGAGTACTGCAGTGAACCGTGTGCTGTGAGAGTACTGCAGTCAACCATGTGCTGTGTGGGTCCTACTGTGAGCAGTGGTGCTGTAGGAGTACTGATGTGAGCCGTGTGCTGTAGGAGTACTGCCGTGAACCGTTTGCTGTGGGAGTACTGCAGTGAACCGTGTGCTGTGTGGGTCCTTCCGTGAGCAGTGGTGATGTAGGAGTACTAATGTGAGCCATGTGCTGTAGAAGTACAGCCGTGAACCGTGTGCTATGTTAGTACTGCAGTGAACCGTGCGCTGTGGGAGTCCTGCCGTGAGCCGTGTGCTGTGGAAGTCCTGCCGTGTGCCGTGGGCTGTGGTAGTCCTGCCGTGAACTGTGTGCTGTCGGAGTCCTGCCGTGAGCTGTGTGCTTTGGGAGTCTTGCCTTGTGCCGTGTGCTGTGGTAGTCCCGCCGGGTGCCGTGTGCTGTGGGAGTCCTGCCTTGAACCGTGTGCTGTGGGAGTCCTGCCGTGTGTGTGGTGCTGTAAGAATACTGCCGTGAGCTGTGTGCTGTAAAAGTACTGCCTTGAGCCGTGTGCTGTAGGATTACTGCCGTGAGCCGTGTGCTGTAGGAGTCCTGCCGTGAGCCGTGTGCTGTGGGAGTCCTGCCGTGTGCTGTAGGAGTACTGCCGTGATCCGTGTGCTGTAGAAGTACTGCATGAGCCGTGTGCAGTGAGAGTCCTGCCGTCTGCTGTGGGAGTACTGTCGTGAGTCTTGGGAGTGCTGCCGTGTGTCAGACCAGTGTTGTGTGGTTTAATTATTAAATAGTTAAGTCCACCCTTATACGTTGTTCATACCAACCCTATTATTCTATTGAAAATACCATAACACACACCATGTTTAACCGCCGTTTGGATGGGGAAAAACTCAGACTGTGTGCCATTGTGGAGGACACTGCCGTTCTTGCCATCATGGGGTTGCCTTACAATAGCGATGAATTTTGGTGGGCATCCGAAACGGCTGAGAGTCCACCAAAGGGCTTTCCTGTTGACCTTGTCGAAGACCTTGGGTAGGTCAGTGAAAGCCCTGTACAGGTCACCGCACTTTTCTCTGCAATTTTCCTGTATCTGACGGGCAGCAAAGATCATGTCAGTAGTACCACGTGATGGTTTAAGGCCACATTGAGATTCTGGGAGGAAGTTTTTCTCCTCAGGAAGAAGTCTGTTTAGGAGGACTCAGAGAAGAGAGTGGAGACGGCTGGTAAGCAGAGGTCCTACTGCTTTATACACCTCGGCTGGGATTCCATCAGGGATTCCATCCAGGGATGGAGGAAAGCTGAGGTGGGTCAGCTTTGGATGTTGATGGACCTTCTGAGTAGTCTGGACATCCAAATCGGTGTTTCGGTTGAGCAATGAATGGTAGTGTTCTTTCCAGCGCTGAAGGAGGCCTTCTTCGACTTTAAAATAGGGAGTTACCGTCGGATGAGCGGAAGGAGGGGCTGTGCCATGAGTAAGTGCCCCATAAAATGTTTTAGTGGAATTTGATAATTCAGGTATCGTGTTTGATCTGCAAGTTTTTTGTTTCACATACATTATTTCTAAACCTGTCGTTCTTTAGACTGCGCAGTTCGCTTTGAGCTGCTGCTTTCTTTATGCACAAGGTATCAATTTTGGTCCGAGACTGAGGGTTGTTTTGCCAGTCTTTTAAAGCGGCACGTTTATTATCGATAAGCACATTGATTTCCGGGTAATTCTCATCAAACCAGTCTTGGTGTATTCTTTGGATCTAGCCCCAGGGTCTCTCTGCAGGTTTTTGTCAAGACAGTGTGGAGAATATTCCATTCGGCACTGGGAACTGGGCTGCTTGTTGTCGGGTTGTTTATCAGCCCATGTTTGAGCTGATCTCTGAAAGCAGGTGCTACTCCTGGATCCTCCAGACGCTTAGTGTTAAAACCTCTTCTGGAGGCTTGATGCCTTCGTCGCTTGGGGTGACGTGAAGTGAGAGCTTAGCTATGACGAGCCGATGATCAGTGTCACATTGGTCTGTGAATTATGGGTGTTGCCACGATTTCTTGAACTTGTCGGCCTGCCTACACAAAGTGTTGGTGATAGTGAGGTTGTGCAGCACACTTGCTGAGTACAAGTAGGCCGTTGGGCTTACACTTGCTTAGTCCATTTCTTCCTATGATTCCCTGATATATGTTAGCATCTCTGTCATCTCTGGCATTGAAGTCACCTAGGAGCACAACTTATCTTCTCTAGGGATAGAGGTTAGCACTCTATCAAGGTCAGCATAAAAGGCCTCATTGATGACATCCTCTGCATCCAGTGTTGGGGCGTGTGCTCTGATGAAGAAGGCATGACGTGAGTGATTCAGTTGGACACGGAGCTTCTTGAGGCGCTCGTTGATCCCAACAGGCATTTCAGTTTGCCTATTGAGGATGCATTAGCAGATGATAAAGTCCATAAATGCATGTGGTTTCTCTCTGCAGCAGTAACACAGTCACATCCAAAAAGACCGGATTGCACTGCTGCCTAGATCCTAGTGCATAAAAGACCATCTTATCTATGCCGCCCATGTGCAGAATTGTAACTAGAAACTCCCAGCAGTCATTTCTGGGTGTTCCCATCGATATTCTTCTGTCGCCATAGGACTTTTGGGGTATATGGGTTTTGATGATGATGAAAAGTATGATGAGCTGGATGATGGTTGCGAGTGAGTTGATTTATGTGGATAGGTAGGAACGCATTCTGCAGGCACACATCTTGGCTCTTCCTTTTCCTAATCCAGTGATGCAAGTGTTGCAACGACTGGGGAGAAGGAAAGTTGCAATGGACTGCCGATGGCTCAGTTTGTTCGGTTTTGCCTTAGCATCATGCATTGCCTTCATCCTCCGATGTAATTGTTGAGTTCCCTTGATGGTCACCTCTTCTGCCTATACCGCCGTTGGGGTCTTACTGCAGCTCTGTAAGCATGTCTGTCTGATGCTGGGCTCCACCACAGATTTTTTGTTTGGGGTTTACTCCCGTAGCCTTGTACCTACCAAGGTTAATCTGCAAGGCAACGGGCAGTGGTTGGTAGGCGCCAAGACATGTCCACATACCAGTGGGCCTATGTGCTGTCCATCTGGGGCCCACTGCTGCTTCGAGATCCCCTGCTGGTCTTGCATGGGCCCAGAAAGCACCCTGTTACCGTATGTAGCTAGGAGCGGTCACAGGAGGAGTCTTGATGGTGAAGAGGCTGTGTACTGGCAGGGGAGGACTTATGCAAGTTGCTTCCCTGTTCGCCACGAGAGCTACCCAGCGGCGGTAGCTGAAAGCGAGAGGAAGCAAGCAGTGTTCACATCTTAACACTAACATAATTTTGCCACACTAGATGCATTACACCACCCTGTGTGCCAGCGCGCGCTCACACACACACACACACACACACAGCCAGTAAAAAAAGAATTGCTTGAACCCTGTCATGAATCTCTTCGAGAGGAAATATAATGATAAGCAATACCATATCCCTAACAAATACAACGAAAGACTCACCATTCCTCTCTCTTAATAATCAGCTGTGCAATCTCTCAGCGCTCCTGTCCACTGTTTTAGTCATGGCTTTGATTATAACCAAAATATTCCTTAAATGTGGCATATCCTTTATTATCTCAATTTATTGTGTATTAGTCAAAGTTTTGTGTGTGTTTTATTACAGTATAAGTCGTTATCTGAGTTTATTATATGTCAATATTAGAGTACATTATACGTCGTGACCAGAGTTCATTATATGCCGTTCTTAGAGTTCATTATATGCCGTTCTTAGAGTTCAATACTGTATATGTCGTTATCAGAGTACATTATATGTCGATATTTTATTTCATTATATTGTAATGATTGTTTATCAGACCATAGCTTACAGCCCAGAAGGAACAACACATATAACAGTAAGTAGATGAGCAAGTGGACACCCACGCAAGTTGACACACCCTACAGTGAGATTAAGACCTGACCCAAGAGAGCTGACAGCCGCAAGGTACCGGAGTTAACCCGGCTTTATGACCATATTACTCAAGAAACCCACATGACCAAGACACACCCAGCTGGTAATAGTTAGGAAGCATTACCGACCAGCGACATGACCATGCACCTGGGCTAACACAGCTGACCAGACCTTACCCAAGAGAGGTCACGGTCTCATTGACCCAGAGTTATCACCGCCGCGTCATTAGCGAACTCAGCGACATGATCGTGTTATTCAAGAAGCTACCCACCATCCAGTACACCTGTCATCTGACCAGACACACCCAGATTAGTGACGACATCTTCCTTTGCTCGTGACTCGCCAGTATAAGAGCCCTACAGCTCCATCCAGGACATTTTAGCATTCAGATCATTATTGTAACAGGGAAGGGGCCGACAGCTCCCACCCAGAGGGAGACTTCCCTCCCAGCAAACAGAGTCTCCCACAGGAGACGGAGTCCAGCAGCATTTGCAGACAACTTCCCCAGCCTCTGGGCCTCCCTCAGGTCATACGTGAGTCATTGTCATGAATCCGTCGGTTAATCCCCCAATTAACCGGGTTGTTCATATATATTAGATATTGGGGTTTTAGTAACGAAACCCAATTGGAGTTCCTTGTTTTATTATAAAAGGATTATGTCTATAATTCCTGAGTGTAGATCAACCGTAAGTTCCACTATATATGGTGAACGAGAAAGAGGATGGCGTTTATGTAAATATAAACGTAGATCACGTCCGTTCGATATTAGTTGATCTGAGTGACTGATGAGTAGTGACCCATCGAGGGGGAACGGTATGGGTACGTCGTTCCCCCTCGAGGGAAGACGGAGCCATCCACTGCGGCTCTCAAATAACGTCTTCCTCTAGTCAAGGATATCAAACTACTGCTCGCTTCAGGTGGCCAGAGAGCCGGCTACTTATGCCTTTACTCAGCATAGTATGACGCAGCTTCCTGTGGGCACACCTTATCACGTGCATTGAACATGCCACCTCATAGCCAGTGGAAAGTTACAGGGTGGTGAATCTGAATATAATATCAGATGTATTGACCCATTTATATAATATGTTCTATTGATGAGACAGGGGCCGTTACAGTCAGAACGATCCATAGGGTGAGTTACTTACTGTGGTGGGAAGTGTATCCATTTCATGTTTGTGCCAGAGAGTCAGTGTATAGTAACTTCGATATATTGACCTATTAATGTGTCTGTCATTGAGTTGAATAATAAATAGTTGTACTTAAGAGTTGGTGTTTAGAAAATTCCCCCTAAGAATATATATTAACAGTTAAATAACTAACCCTCCATGCTACCAAACTTCCGCACTTTACACTCCTACAACTAAAAATTCTACCTATACTTTACTTAATATCCCCTTCATTACAATATGTTGTCATCAGAGTTCATTATGTTTCGTTATTTGAGTTCAATATAAGTCGTTATTAGTTCATTACATGTCGGTATTTGAATTCATTATATTTCGTTATAAGAATTCGTTATGTCGTTATCAGAGTTCATTATATGTCATTATCAGAGTTCATTATATGTCGTTATCTGAGTTCATTATATGTCGTCATTAGAATTCGTTATATGCCGTTACCAGAGTTCATTATATGTCGTTATCACAGTTCATTATATGTCGAAATTAGAGTTCATTCTATGTCAATATTAGAGTACATTGTATATCGTTATCAGAGTCCATTATATGTCGTTACCAGAGTTCATTATATGTCGTTCTTACAGTTCATTATATGTCGCTACCAGAGTTCCTAATATGTCGTTATCAGATTTCATTATATAACGATACCAGACTTCATTATATGTCGTTAACGAGTTCATTATTTGTCGTTACCAGGGTTCATTATATTTCGTTATCAGAGTTCATTATGTGTTGTTATTATAGTTCATTATATATGGTTATCAGAGTTCATTATATAATGTTACAAGAGTTCATTGTATGTCGTTATTAGAGTACATTATATATCGCTATCAGAGTTAATTATATGTCGTTCTTAGAGTTCAATATATATCGTTATCAGAGTTCATAATATGTCGTTCTTAGAGTTCATTATATATCATTATCAGAGTTCATTATACTGTATGTCGGTCCCAGAGTTCATTATATTTCGTTATCAGAGTTCATTATATGTCGTTATTAGAGTTCATTATATGTCATTACCAGAATCCATTGTATGTCTTTATTAGATTTCAGTATATATCATTATCAGACCTCATTTTACTGTATGTCATTATTATAGTTCATTATCTGTTGTTATTAGAATTCATTAAATAATCGTAATTAGAGTTTATTATAAGAACATAAGAACATAAGAAAATAAGGAGTCTGCAATAGACCGGTTGGCCTGTGCATGGCAGCTCCTGTCGACAGTTACTACCACTCTCTATCATCCATGAATCTATCTAGCCTCCTTTTAAAACTCTCCAGCGTTCCAGCACTTACTACAAAGTTGCTAAGCTTGTTCCACTCGTCCACCACCCTATTTGTAAACCAGTTCCTTCCTATCTCCCTCCTAAACCTAAACTTACCCAACTTAAATCCGTTGCTACGAGTCCTATCCTGCTCGGATGTTATAAGAACTTTATCTATATCACCTATATTGATTCCTTTCACCCACTTAAATACTTCTATCATATCTCCCCGCACTCTTCGTCTTTCTAGGGAGTGCAAGTTTAGTTTCTTTAACCTATCTTGATATGGAAGGTTTCTAATTCCCGGAATCATTTTCGTCATTTTTCGCTGCACCGACTCCTGTGAATTGATATCCATTCAATAATAAGGGCACCAGAACTCAACCCCATAATCGAGGGGCGGCCTGACTAACGCAAGATATAGTTGCAATAAGACCTCTGCACTCTTATTACTTACACTTCTCGATATAAAACCTAATACTCTGTTTGCCATATTTCGAACATTAACGCACTGTTTTCTAGGCCGTAGGTCCGGGCTTACAAGTACCCCTAAGTCTCTTTCACAAGTCGACCTTTCTAGGTTGATGTTATTAAGGCTGTATACGTTGACAGTATTTGTTCTACCAATATTAAGTACACTGCACTTATTGGTGTTGAATTTTATTTGCCATTTCTCTGACCACTCCTGCAGTTTATTTAAATCCTCCTGTAGTGCATTTGCATCCTGCCCTGAATTAATCTGCCGCCCTATTTTGGTATCATCCGCAAACTTGCTTATGTCACTGCTGATTCCAGTATCTAGATCGTTTATATAGATTACGAACAAGAGTGGGCCCAGTACTGACCCCTGGGGGTACTTACTGGTTACACAGCCCCACTCAGATTTAACACCATCTACGCTGACCCTCTGTGTTCTATCTGTGAGCCACGATTTTATCCAATTTAAAACGTTTCCCACGATACCATGAGCCTTAACTTTTCTCAGAAGCCTCTGATGTGGTACTCTGTCAAACGCTTTGCTAAAGTCTAAGTATATAACATCGTAATTATTGTCATTATCTACTACCTCGAAGACTTTCCTAAAAAACGTCAGCAGATTTGTTAGACAAGATTTTCCCTTTGTAAACCCATGTTGAGAGTCGTAGATTAACTTGTTTTTCTCTAAATGCGATCGAATGCTATTTGCTATAATTGATTCAAGAAATTTTCCCACTACTGACGTCAAACTAATCGGCCGGTAATTTGACGCTGATGCTCTGTCTCCCTTTTTAATATGTGTACTACATTTGCCTGTTTCCTGAAACCTGGTACAACTACAGTGTCTAATGATTTTGTAAATAAATTTACGAGGGGTCCGTCAATCTGTTCCTTACACTCTTTCAAAACTCGAGGGAAAATTTCATGCGGCCCTGGGGAGTTTGTCTTCTGTAATTTATTTATCTTCTTAAGAACATCCTCTTTTCTGATAGTGATAATTTTTAATTTCTCTGTTTCATTTCCCCTAAATATCAGTTACACCTCTGGAATTTCCTCGTGAATTTCTTCTGTGAAAACTGATAAAAAGTAACTGTTCAATGCTTTGCTTATTTCCTCACTGTCATTGATCACTTCCCCTCTCCCTGACTTTAAAGGCCCAACTTTGTCCTTGACCTTTGTCCTATATACCTGGAAAAATCCCTTGGGATTCGCCTTGGATTCTCTCGCTATCCTGATTTCGTAGTCTCTTTTTGCCTTCCTTACATTTTTCTTAGCATTCCTATATAGTTCATTATACCTATTTTTGAGCTGCTCCTCCCCTCCCTTTAATTTCTTATAAATTCCTTTCATTATTCCTATGTCATGTTTAAGTTTTCATTCTTATTTTACCTAATTTTTCTGTATGGAATATTTTGTTCTTGTGCTTTATGTAGTCTACTTGTGAATATATTATAGTCATGATCAATTGTTGTGACATCTGTGACCTCACCCCTTCCTACTGCGGACTGACCTGACTGTTCCCAGGCGACCTCACCTAGGTACCTTCTTAACCCCTCATAATCGGCCAATCGAAAGTTTCGGACTCTGACCATATTGTCATTGTTTTTCGTTTCGCAATTTAGGGTGAACCTGATTTCTCTGTGATCACAGTTACCTAGGTCTTCCCCTACTGTGATATCTCGATAATATTTTCTTTATTTGTTAAAACTAGGTCTAATATATTGTTACCTCTAGTAGGTTCTGTAGTTAGTTGTTTAAAAAAATTGTCCTGCAATGCGTCTAGGAAGTCTTCAGATTCATAGTCACCTACAACGTTGTCCCAGTCAATATTTCTGAAGTTGAAATCCCCCATAATGCACAGGTTGTTGTATTTTGCTGCCCTACTCATTTCCTGCCACATGGGCTGAGCTGCTTCTTTCCCAAGATTTGGGGGCCTGCAAATCACTCCCATAATTAGTTTTTCTCTTCCTCCCGTAATTTCTACCCATACAGACTCGGTTCCTGTTTCACCCTTTATTGAATTAATAATGCAACATTTTAATGTGTCCCTGACGAAGAGTGCGACCCCTCCCCCCTTCCTACCTTCCCTGTCCTTGTGAAAAAGGTTGTACCCTTCTATGTGGTACTCTCATAGGAAGTTTTTGCTCGCCAGATTCATCCAAGTTTCGGTGATTGTTATGTCGTCTACATTCTCGGTACATACAGCCACTCTCAGCAAGTCTATTTTATTTCTAACGCTCCTACTGTTTGTATAGTATACATTTAAACCTACCCTTCCCTGGTCCTGTTTTACCCCTTGTCCTGAGTAACCACTTTAACTCCCCAGGGCCTGCTTGTTTTTTGACTCCCACTTACCCCGACCTCTCTCTACTGGCGAAACCTTCCCCCCCCCCCTTTGGAGTGACAATTTCACGCTTCAGGGATGCCTATAACGTCTTTACCCACGCGCGAGACAAGTGTACTCCGTCACGACTGTACAGGTAGTCGTTACCATAGAATGGTTGCCAGTTATCAATGAATGCCCAACCATTGTTTGCACAATGTTTTTCCAGTTGGCAATTTATACCAATTGCCCTGGACAGCCATTCACGACCAACTCCTCTTCTAGGCAAGACACCACATACTATCGGGATCCCTCCCCTATCTCTAACCTTCCCCAACGCCTCCCTATACCCCTTGAAAAGTTTCTCACTCCTAACCTTTCCTATGTCGTTACCTCCCACACTAAGAGGCACTACTGGCTTGTTACCCTCCCCTGACAAAACACTATCTGTCCTCTTAGCTACATGCCCTATCCCAGCCCCAGGAAAACACACCCTAGTCCTACGTTTCCTATCTCTTGCACAAAAAGCCCTATCTAAAAACCTCACCTGGCTGTCCCCAACTACCATGACCTTACCAGTGGGCAGGGTCTGAACACCTGCCCCTTTCTCTCCTGGCACGACATCGTCCTGCCTCTTCTCTTCCTTCTCCTGCCTCTTCTCATCCCCGCCAGCTTCCTCCAACACCTGGTAGGGGTTACTGCACTCCACACCCTGGTCAGCTTTCCTGACTCTGACCCTAGTCCCCTTGGAAGCATCTCTTCTCCACGCCTGCTCCTCCTTCGCTGGTGTCCTGCTAGGCAGGACACCTACCTGAAGGAGTTCACTCCTGAGGGCTTCGTTCTCCCCCTTTAGAGCATCTATCTCACTCCTCAACTGCTCCAGCTGACCTAACAGAGTGGCCAGGGGGTCGTCTTTCCTCACACACCGTCCCTCTTCCCCCCACAACACAACGATCCACGGCGGCCATTTCCTCTGGTCACTAACACGAGCACTTAGGGGCACGTCCTTCTCCAAGCTGGGTCAGGTAGCGACTGAAAGATGGGTCAGGTAGCGACTGAGCTGGGTCAGGTAGCGAATGAGGTCAGGTATCGTTAACAGAGTTCTTTATATGTCGTTACCAGAGTTCATTATATATCATTATCAGAATTCATTATATGTCGTTATTGGAGTTCATTATAGGTCGTTATTAGACTTCATTATATGTCGTTATTGGAGTTCATTGTAGGCCGTTATTAAAGTTCATTATATATCGTTATTTGTGTTCATTATATCGTTATCAGAGTTCATTATATGTCGTTATTGGAGTTTATTATATGTCGATATTAGAGTTCATTATATATCGTTATCAGAGTTCATTTTATGTTGTTACTAGAGTTTATTATATGTTGCTATTGGAGTTCATTATATGTCGTTATTAGAGTTCATTATATATCGTTATCAGAGTTCATTATATATTGTTACTAGAGTTTATTATATTTCGTTATTAGAGTTCATTGTATATCGTTATTTGAGCTCATTATATCGTTATCAGAGTTTATTATATGTCGTTATTGGAGTTTATTATATGTCGATATTAAAGTTCATTATATATCGTTATCAGAGTTCATTTTATGTTGTTACTAGAGTTCATTATGTGTTGCTATTGGAGTTCATTATATGTCGTTATTAGAGTTCATTATATATCGTTATCAGAGTTCATTATATGTTGTTACTAGAGTTTATTATATGTCGTTATTTGAGTTCATTATATATCGTTATCAGAGTTCATTTTATGTTGTTACTAGAGTTTATTATATGTTGTTATTTGAGTTCATTATATGTCGTTATTGGAGTTCATTATAGGTCGTTATTAGACTTCATTATATGTCGTTATTGGAGTTCATTGTAGGCCGTTATTAAAGTTCATTATATATCGTTATCAGAGTTCATTATATGTCGTTATTGGAGTTCATTATATGCCGTTGTTAGAGTTCATTATATATCGTTAGCAGAGTTAATTTTATGTTGTTACTAGAGTTTATTGCATGTCGTTATTTGAGTTCATTATATGTCGTTATTGGAGTTCATTGTAGGCCGTTATTATAGTTCATTATATATCGTTATCAGGGTTTATTTTATGTCGTTATTAGAGTTCATTATATATCGTTATCAGAGTTCATTTTATGTTGTTACTGGAGTTTATTACATGTTGCTATTGGAGTTCAATATATGTCGTTATTAGAGTTCATTACATATCATTATCAGAGTTCATTATATATCGTTATCAGAGTTAATTTTATGTTGTTACTAGAGTATATTATATGTCGTTATTAGAGTTCATTATATATCGTTATCAGAGTTCATTTTGTGTTGTTACTAGAGTTCATTATATGTTGCTATTGGAGTTCATTATATGTCGTTATTAGAGTTCATTATATATCGTTATCAGAGTTCATTATATGTTGTTACTAGAGTTTATTACATTTCGTTATTTGAGTTCATTATATGTCGTTATTTCAGTTCATTATATATCGTTATAACGAGAATAAACCTAATCACAGTTCAAGCAGTTTTCAGTAGTCTGTATGTACACCCTTCCTACCATCTCATGTTTCAAGGTATTCCGGCCACACAATATTCTGATTTGCGGAACATTCAAAGCAATCAGTCTGGCTTCGGCTTCCTATGAGTGAGTTACCCGATGCCTCTCACACAACTTATTTCGGGTATTGAGAGCGTGTGTTCATGCCCTAGAAGGTTGTGCCTATAATCTTCGCGAGAATTGGGTGTTTGCTGTGAGGTCTGTGGTTTGGCGGGAAGGGAGTGTCAGTCACCAGGAGGAGAACAAAAAGAATAGGAAGGAAATGAATGACACTGCGGCAAGAACAGCTTTCTAAAACTTACAACTTTGCGAGGGAAGTTCGGTCTATAATCTCTGATTTATGTGGGAGCTGGTGCTAATTAATTATCAAGTGTCTAAATTCCGAGTGTTATATTTTTGCAAAAGGGAAATATGAAAACGTAAATTTAAACAATAGTGTGTGTATGTGTGTGAGTGTGTGTGTGTGTGTGTGTGTATGTCTGAAGAAATGAGTATACGTACGTCTGTGATGTGTATGTTTATGTGCATATATGTATACGTATAGGTATATGTTTATGCGTGTGTGGATGTGCAGAGGTATTGTCGGGCAGAAGTTTGTCTGGATCACGCTATTTGAGCGGAATAAAGTGCTTTCTGGTCCAATTCGCATTATACACCATAAATAACCCTTGTGGCAGCTGACGAAGAAATATTGACACACGCGAACTGCCTTAAAAGATACTGGTTTGAGGCCATTTTAAGCGTGTCTCTCGGGTTAAAGGGGTCGGATAGATTTTGTGGGTTCAGGCCATTTCAACCGGGTCTCGCGGATTCGACAAGTTTTGGCGGGTTCTGGCGGGTTCAGCGGGTATTGGCGGGTTCTGGTGGGTTCTGCAGTTTCTGGCGGGTTCAAACTATGATGAGAGACTAACGTTGAACACCTTTTACACAACATTAAGCCTATCAGTGTTATAATCAGTACTGTTAAACATTTCTGAACGATTAAATGTCACCTGGAAGCTATGACTTTGCTGATCTACAGTAAATATCTACTTGTGAGATGAACTACCCAGTCATACGCATTCTAAAGACTCTTCTCATTAATTTCGTAATGGCTTGTGTAAACATGTGAATGTTTGTTTGTTTGAAAAATATATTACTAAAATGGTATCTTCAAAAAATCTCCTAAGATATTTACAGAATGCGGGAAAACCTGACACAAACTACTAACTGGATCACACATATATTTTTTCTTTTCTCTTTCTCCATTAAATATAGGCATATACGTTGTCTTTTTTATTTTATTTTTATCACCCGAGAAACAAATACTAAAAAAAAGTTGCTTCTAACTGAATTATTTTTCGTCTTTAATTAAGATTGTTGAGTCTGCCCAGGTCTTGTCCAGTCTGTCATCAAGATCTGCACAAATTTAAGAATGTGCAGAACTTTATCATGGCCTTGTGTTAATACCAGCTGTAATAAATAGCTCTCAGTTTCTTATGATGCTAATTTGTAATTCAGACAAGTTAAATCTTTTGCATCACCTGAATCAAGTATATGACAATTCTTACTGTGTCTCTGTGAAGTTAACAACGTTGGTGAAACAGCTGAGTCTGTGTTCAGTACATAGGTTAAGCGAGAGAGAGAGAGAGAGAGAGAGAGTAGTAGTAGTAGTAGTAGCAGCAGCCATGATCATGTTGAAAGAGACCCACCACCAACGCACTATATATTGTAAGAGACCCACCACCAACCCACCAATAACCCACAGCCTATACTACACGTCCCAGCTCCAGCAACATCAGGAGCCAGCTAGCAACATGTAACCTCGAGTCTCCATCACAACAATTTCCGCATCGGCGTCAAAGAGAATTTTTGAGGCCTTCCCTGAAAGAGGAAGTTTCGCCCTTGAACTCACCACACACAGAGATGCCTCTTGATTTCACCTCCATAGTTTGTCTTCTTCCTTTACGTTTCTTTTTTTCTTTCCTTTATGCTTCTGTACAAAGGATGGAGGAATAATTTTTGTTTTTTACTGGCTTTTTCCCTGGGAGTCTTTCTGTCTGTACTGGGGATATATTCTTTTATGGTCTCGCATGCCGAAGCCGCAAGTATTCCTGTTTTTTTTGTGTGTGTTTCCTTGTGTCCCCCTCCCGAACCTGTGCGTACATGGACGTGTGTGTGTGTGTGTGTGTGTGTGTGTGTGTGTGTGTGTGTGTGTGTGTGTGTGTGTGCAACTATGGCCAATTTTTTTTTACGGCATTTGCCTCTATCTACCCAGCAGAAATTGGGAACCTGGATGTTAATCGATTTTCCGGATCGTATTCCGGGGTAATGGTTAGCCAGTGCAGTTGGCGAGTTGTCCGGTCTTCTCGGACTATTCCGTGACACTGGGTCATGTGGCTCGTTAACTTAGGGTGTGGTTGTTGTGATGGGGACAGCTTCTATACCTTAAACAAATTCACGTCTAGGTGGCCCTTGGGCCGGCCATCCTCGATTTCGAGAGACTTCTATTGTGTGTGTAATAATAATAATAATAATAATAATAATAATAATAATAATAATAATAATAATAATAATAATAATAATAATAATAATAATAATAATAATAATAATAATAATAATAATAATAATAATAATAATAATTAACGGTTTATTGAAATAGCATGGCAGCAAGAAGGCTGAAAATATACAGTTACATAATTGGGGAATGGTTCTCTTGATTTACAAATAATATACAAGTAACATAAGTGATACAAATATGATATATAATAACTAGGTGGGGAGAAGCTCAAACTACAGGGCATTTCAACATAGTGACAGTGCAAAAGTAAGATTGACTGGGAGTGAATACACTGGTTGATTACAAGTTATTGATAATTTTTACAATGGTTGGGACTGGGCTGTTCTTATAGCGATCAGTTCGTGCTCGTATGGGCTGGATGCGGTTGTCGTGTCGAACAGCAATTCTCGGGGGAGGGATCTCAGGTGGTAGTAGGAGCCGGTGTCGAGGATGATGCTGAAGCGTCTCACCAAATTTGCATATGAGGTCGTGGTGATGGTCAGTGAGAGCCAAGAGGGTCAGTGTGTTGAGTGCTTCTTGATATGTGGAGTAGGAAGGGGAGAGAATAATTTTGCATGCCCCCTTTTGCACTTTTTCTAGGTGTTTACGTTGTGTGGCATTTAGGGAGGAAGACCATGTAGGGGAGGCATAGGTGAGCTTGGGAAGCATAAATGTTGAGTAAACACTGAGGAGCTCGGGTGCAGGAACTCCGAGGGACTTGAGTCGGCGGAGGAGGTGGAGACGGAAACTGGAGGATTTGAGAACTTCACTGACGTTGGTTTCCAATTTAGTTTGTTGTCTATGGTGACGCTGAGAAGCTTAGTGGAATCTACAACCTGGAGTGTATTGGGACCTAAAGTAATGGAAGGGGATGGGACATCGTCGGAGGAGAGGTTGATGTGCATAACCATGGTCTTGGTATTGTTGATGGTGACGTGGTTGTTGGTGGTCCAGTTTTGGAAACTGTTCAATAAATCCTGAAGGGCGGTATAGTCTGGAGCAGAATTGTTGATGCTGATCCCAATGGTGGAGTCGTGGACATATTTCCAGCGAGCAGGGGTTTCTCTTAGGGCATCATTGATAAGCATAAGGAAGCATAGTGGTCCCATCTTGGTGCCTTGGGGTACGCCACAGGTGAGTGACTGAAAGGTGGAGACAGCCCCTAGGAAGCATACAGCTTGGCGTCGGTTACTGAGGGAGTATGTAAGACCTGGTATAAGACTTCTTCGAAAACCGAGGTCGATAGCTTTGTTGATGATTTAATTGTGGTCAATGAAGGCGACAGCTACAGACGTTTTTCGTTTCTCCAGATGGCGGTATATGTAGTCGAGAAAGCTAACAAGACAGTGAGTGGTGGATGTAGTTTTTCATATTACCAAATTGCTGAGGATCTATGGCCCCTGCAATATCAGCATAAGCCCAGTCGAACACAAAACTTTCACAGATTAAGCTGGGTATTGGGGACATTGCAATGAGTTGTAGCTGATTTAAGGATTGTGGGCTGGTTGACTTGGGCACTGGTGACACATAAGAAGTCCATTCAGATGGGCATCTAGCTTGACTGAGAGACGCAATGATGATGGAGCAGAGGGGTTTAGCAAGCTCCAGGGAGAACTCCTTGAAGAGTTTCATTGGTAAGTCAATGGGGGTGGGAGCGTTTTAACTTCACTTTGTCCAGACGTTTTGCTACTTCAAATTCGTCTGCTAAGTTAGTGGGAAAGGGGGCTGGTAGCTAAGCAGGGAGATTGGTTGTATCAAGCCGGGGAAGCGTCTGGCATATAGTAGCGAAATGGTTATTTGATTGCTCAGCTGCATCAACATTAGTGAGATTGCTAAGGAAGGGGAGGAGGTGTGTCTTATTGTTTAGTCCACAGAGTTCTTTAAGCTTACCATACCACTGACTGATGTTGGTCTGCTTCAGGTGTGGCAATTTGGTTGGGTAGTGGGACTTCTTTGCAGTGCGTATTTTGCGGATGACTCGGTTACGAAGGGACCTGTAGCGGTTGTGGTCATTGAGATAAAAGGCTCTGTCTCTATGTTGCATAAGTCTTTTGATCCGAGGTGTGATCCAAGGCAAATCAGCTGGGTGAGATCTGACGGACTTCTAGGGGAAGAAATGGTGTTGAACTTCCGTGGTGGTGTTGGTATAATTTATCCATTTGGTGTCCACGTCATCCACACTAAGTACTTCAATCCAGGGTTAGTGAACTATCCACTACCCGAAGAGATGCACTGCAGAGTCAGTAATCGTCCAGCAGGTCTTGATGTAGTGTCTCTGTACTTGAGTGGGAGTGGCAGCTGGGGACCAGAGCACTGATATATGTGTGCTACACCCGATAGGAGGCATTGGTTGAGGTGGTTGGTACTGGTCTACTAAGTCGGTTAAGATAAGGTCAAGGGTATTTTGATCGTGTGTGGGGAAGTTCACAACTTGTGATAGTGACAGCTGGTCCTGGATATTAGTAGTGTCAATTTCATTATAATCCCTGCATAATACTAACTTGGCACATGGGTACCTAACTCTTAGGTGGTCTGAGGTGGTAATGAGATGATTGATAAGAGTGTCCCTGGTGGGTGAGCGAGGCGGATGGTATGCCACACAGATTATGATAGAAGCAGTGTGGTGTGGGTAGGCCCGTGGCACAAAACGTATCCATAATGCTTCCACATCTACTGGGACTTGAACATCCAGGCGTGACGGGCGTAGGTCATCTTGACAGAAGAGGGCAACGCCCCCTCCGCGTCCATGTGAATGAAGGTGAAGAAAGAGTTGATATCCCTCAATATGACACGTTTCATGCACAATTTGCCAAGCCTCACATATGGCAACGACGCTTGCGGCGGCTGACTTGTGGTTGCCAGCTCGTCAAACTTGTTAGCTAGGGAAGAGACTTTGGAGAGCAGTAAAGATGGGAGACCATACCATATCCGTGGAACTTCAGTGTAATGGTACGGTCTGTCAGGGGTGGGTTTCTCTGGTTTCCTAGTGGAGGTTACGGTCCTAACGGGCTTATGTTTATGACTCCCCTGTCTACGTCTGCGGGCGTGGAATAAGTTCAGTGACTTGATTCGCGCTATAACACTGCCGTCAGGATAACCGTTCCCTGCTTTAGAAGGTACAGATAGCATTGGGAGTAAGTGATTGGTGGCCATCTGTTGATATCTGTTGTTGTGGACGGACGGAAGTGTTTGTCCCCGGTGGCCATAAACTCACTGGTGGCATTTAGAGGGCCACTGATACTGGTAGACATCTGTTAATATTTGTCATTCGTAAACACCGTGTGTCCTTGTCTCCGGCACTTAGGATCGCCGACACAGTATCCACGATATATGTAAACACCGCGGTGGTCATTGTTACTAGCACTTTGAAGGTGACCGACAAAGTGCCCACTGTCTGGTATTACACTGCTGTGTTTTTGGGCTTTTCCTTGGGATGCATTAACGGAACACTGTTTGGTAATCAATCATTGCACTGATCCCTTGAACGTTTTGCTGAACAAATCCCGGTGTAGTAAGGCTGGCAGGGCGTTGGGATATAGCAAGGGCAGGGGGGGCAGGGCCAAACAGACTCGGCCTGGCTGCCAAAACTCGGAGCGCCTTCAGGGCACATCTTGTCTCATTGATGGTTGACAAGTATGTGTGTGTGTGTGTATACACGTGAGTTTTCTGTGTGCATGTGCACCTGTTTCCTCTTTGTATGTACTGTACCTGTGTGAGCAAACATGCGCGTTTCTTTCTGTTCTCATGTACTGTACTACGTGTGTGAGTATACAAGTGTGTTTCTCTCTGTCTGTGTGTATGTGTTTGGGTGTACATGTGTATTATTTGTGAGTGCAATGACGAGAGACCTACGTACAAAGTTTTGTACATAGGTCTCTCCTACTTTTTGTCGGTTTTAAACTGGAGTGCTCTTTTTATAAATTTCATGGAAGATAAATTTGGTATATTGTTACGTTTTTATTGCATATCACCTGTATTTTTTTTAATTTTAAAAACTATTTTTTCTTGGCTCTGGTGCTAGAAAATTATTTTTCCGAATAGTTAGTGATTAAAGAAACCCAACTTAGTCAATATGTTTGGGTTTTCCCTGGTGCTCCTCTTCGTTATATATATATATATATATATATATATATATATATATATATATATATATATATATATATATATATATATATATATATATATATATATATATATATATATATATATATATATATATATATATATATATATATATATATATATATATATATATATATATATATATATATATATATATATATATATATATATATATATATATATATATATATATATATATATATATATATATATATATATATATATATATATATATATATATATATATATATACACTAGCAGAAACGCCTCCCTCCGGGCGGCTCATTCGCTAGACTACGGTAGGAAGGGCCCACATTGTCTCACTGTTCACTCCCCAAAACTTCTTCTTCCATCAATATTTCATTAACGGTGTATGTAAGTTCCACTACAACGGTACAGCAAAGTATATTTTTTTAGCATTAAACTGTTATTATTTTATTGTCTAATCATCACTACATATAACACCATCCATCATCACTACAGATCGGTAAAGTAGCTTCCGAGATTCTCGTGCGGACACACACACAAACACACAGACATACTTCTCTGTGTATATATATATATATATATATATATATATATATATATATATATATATATATATATATATATATATATATATATATATATATATATATATATATATATATATATATATATATATATATATATATATATATATATATATATATAGAGCAAGTAACATGATCATTAAATTGAAGGATGTTGTAACCGCTAGACTAAGATTAGAATATAAATACTTCTGGCAGTATATCCCTCAAACAGATGTGAACAAGATTAAATATTAAGTGTGTAGTCAAACATATGGTCACACACTCGAACAATACGTCTTTGACTGTGTGAAGATAGAACCTTTTAGGGACAGGTCCAAGCACACTGTGTGAGAAATGGCACAACACTTTATCAATAATGCCAAGATAAGTGACATATTATGATTGTATCCACTTTTTTGCACTCAGTAGCTTAGTTAATTTCCATGTATAGAACCAACCACACAATGTGCTTGAATATCACTCACGCAGATGTTAATAAACAACTTGTGCGGCCAGGCATATTGCCTCACACTGTTGTACTCACTCAGTTAATAAATCAACTCCTATGTACTGAACTAAAAAACAATGTATCGGAAATACTCTGTAATATTCAATGCCATAGTATACGGACCACTGGAGTCTGTTATACACACCTTTTGTGACTTCTAATCTGATAAACTAGCCGCCGTACAGTCAACCAAAGATGCATTGACCCCACCCTGTGTCTCGTGCTGGCAATTTTACCTGGCAATACTTGGTAAAGTAAGGCTGTATGTAATGATGATCGTGATTGGTTGATCTATTTCGACTGTATCATTGTTAGGATAAGTAATAAAAAAATCCAAATGTAGCATTTTTATAATAAACTATTCATCCTTATTTTAGATCATGAGAAGTTTCCAAATGTTCATATATTTTCTTAAATAATGAAGAAATTTTGATGTGAGAATATTGTGGCAGCTGTGGTTGTAGTGGAGTTGCCATTTCATTAATATAATTTTCTTCACCATTACATACAGCCTTACTTTACCAAGTATTGCTAGGTAAACTTGCCAGCACGAGACACAGGGTGGAGTAAATGCATCTTAGGTTGACTGTACGTGGCAAAATTTAAGAAATCTACATACACACACACACACACACACTTGTTATGGGAAACATCAGTAACAGGCAACACAGAACATTTTTATTTATGCCAAGAACAAATTGGAAAACCGATCCTTTCTCTCTGTCACCGCATAAAGACTTATAACTATACAAGCGTTTCACTTATTGCCTATTTTGGGGAGGGTGGGCGGTGATGGAATAGGGTGGGAGTAAGAACAGGGGGTAGGATGATGGGTTAGGTGGGGTCGGAAGGAGGTGTAGGGGCAAGAGATGAAGGTATAGGGAGAGATGAAAGGAGGGGATAAGGGGTGGAGGGGTGACGGGAGAAAGGGAAGGGATAAGAGGGTGATGGAATAAATTGGAAGGGGATGGGGGTAGATGAGGTGAAAGGAGGGGTTATAGAGGAAGAAGGGGGTGGCGAGGAGTGAACAAAGGATTGCAAGGGGATTCGGTGTAGTGGATAAGGGGTGGAAGGGAGACAGGAGAGGGAATAAGGGGGTGGAAAGGTGTGACGAGGGGGGTTAAAGGGGTGGAGCGGGGGTGACAACATAAAACCGGGTCGGTCCTCCTGTGTAGCATGACCAATAACATTAACAATTAAAATTATCCAATTGTGAATGAAGAGGGTGGGGTTTAAGGGGGGCTGTGGCAGAGGGAGGGAAAGGTGTGGCTGGGGGAGGGAAGGTGTCGCTGGGGGAGGAAAAGGTGTGGCTGGGGGAGGGGAAGGTAAATAATAATAATAATTATAATAATAATAAACGGTTTATTAATAGAGTTGTAGCCGGTGGCTGAAAATATACAGACTTACATTTGATTTAAACATAATGATATAATATGCATTGGATACATTTACAGGGCTGTACAGTCCATAAATCAGGAGTTGTGGCTGGGGGAGGGAAGGTGTGGCTAGGAGGATAACGTGTGACAGGAGAAAGTGTGGCTGGGGAGGGAAACGTGTGGCTGGGGAAGAAGGTTTGGCTGGGGAGGAAAAGGTGTGGCAGGGGAGGGAAGGTGTGGCTGGGGAGGAATAGGTGTGGCAGGGGGAGAAAGGTGTGGCTGGGAGGGGAAAAGGTGTGGCTGGGGGGAGAAAAGGTGTGACTTGGGAGGGAAAAGGTGTGGCTGGGGAGGGAAAAGGTGTGACTGGGGAGGGGAAGGTGTGGCTGGGGAGTAAAAGGTGTGGCTGGGGAGGAAAAGGCGTGGCTGGGGAGGGAAAGGTGTGGCAGGGGCAGAGGAAGGTGTGGCTGGGGGAGGAAAAGGTGTGGCTGGGGGAGGGAAAGATGCGGCTGGGGGAGGGGAAGGTGCGGCTGGGGGAGAGACAAAGTCATCAATCCTGGGTAGAGGATACGAGTCCGTTAGGGTGATCGCATTGACTTGGCGAGAATCAGTGCACAACCTTTGCTGGAGTCTGGCTTGGATACCAACAAAATAGGGGATTAAAACTCACTGTCGCTTGGTTCCACCAGTCCATGCTGTAGCAAGTAGTCTACCTCCTTCCTCATGAGCGCCTTCTGATGAGGACTCATTCTATAAGGAGAATGCATTTTCGAACGAGCACCGTTCACCAGTTCATTATCATGCCCCACTCCTTTGCATGGCTTCGGCACGTCTCCCAATATCTGAGGAAATTCTTCAAGCAGATTACACAAGTCATCCACATTAACATTCAGATTCAAAGTAACACTATGCTGAGCTCTATCAAGGTACAGTTTAATTAGATTAATATGAACCTTATTTTCTTTCTTTCTTTTACTTTGAGTATGTATTACATAATAATTTAATATAAATTTTCCTAGCTATTAAAAAAGGTCACCGAAACTTTTCTTGAAATGGCTTGGAAAACAGTGGCAAGTAAACAAGAACAGAGTCACCAGGCTCAAAACTCCGTTTTTGAGTTTTTATATCATACCTCACCTTCATTTGTCATTGGGTTTCTACTTGGGCCACCTTGTAAGCTTTCCTCAGACGTCCCTTTACATACTGAGTTAAAGGCATTTTTACATTATTTCTTATCCATGTTTCTTTCAGGACCTCCAGAGGCCCTCTAACAGTATGTCCGTACACTAAAGAGAAAGGATTAAATCCTAACGATCACTGGGGACAGGAACGGATAGCATACAACAAAAATGCAATCCCTCATCCCAATCCTTACTTTGTTCGATACAATACTTTGTGAACATCAACTTGAACATCTGATGGAAGCGCTCCAAGGCCCCTTGACTCTCTGGGTGGTAAGCTGTGGCAAGATATTGTTTAATTTCCAACTCCTGCATCACTTGTTTGAACACCTTAGAGGTAAAATTCGTCCCTTGATCAGACTGAACGCCGCGAGGCACACCATACTGGGTGAAAAACCTGGTTAAAGCAGTAGCAACAACAACTTGGGCAGTAATTCTTCTCAACGGGAATACCTGAGGATATCTCGTAGCAGAGCACGTAACTGTTAACAAAAACCGATTCCCTTTTATCATTCATGCAAAGGGCCACCAACATCAATGATTACTTTACTGAAGGGCTCATCAATAATTGGAATGGGTTTCAATGGTGCTGGCTTAATCAACTGGTAAGGCTTTCTAGCTACCTGGCACACATGGCAAGTTTTACAGTAATAAGATACATCCTTCCTTAGCCCAGGCCAAAAGAAGTTAGGAATAATTTTCTTATAATTCTTGTTAACCCCCTGATGCCCTCCAACAAAATCATGAGCTAAGCTCAAGATATCCTTCCGGTAACAAGACGGAACTACAATTTGATGGACTTCTTCCCATGTTTCATCTCCAGAAACATCAACAGATCTGAACTTACGCATAAGAACTCCCTCATCAATATAGTAATAAACAAGGGTTTGATGTGAATCCTTCACATCCACTGCTCATAGTAGCAACGTCGTTAATTTTGGGTCATCTTGTTGAGCTTCAACCAACATATCCCTGTCCACTGGTACATTTTCCATCATGAACGACACTCCTTTCATAGGAAGAGTATCCTTCACCCTGTTACGACCTTGGCCGCTTAGGTTGTAACAATGCAATTGAAATTTAACTTCTCTTTGTATCGAAGGTCTAAGGGATAGATCCCACCAAAATCATCACCTCATTACTATGGGGTATATTGAAAATCATAAAGTACATTTAATTACATATATTAACAGACAAACAATAAATATATCAGTTATGTACAAAAATAAACAAATGCAAACTAAACCTGATCAAACATATAAATCACTATATAATACTTGGGGTTCTTAAAAGTCGAGCAAGGTTTAAACGTTATACCACTAGAAATATACAAGAGGAGAGGAGCAACTTATCTTACGACTGCCAGCCCAATACTAAAAGCCACCCGGCTTTGAGAGCCAAAACCAAGTGCGCAGAGGCGGGCGGAAATGAAGTCACAAACAAAAGATGTTCACATTACGAATCCGCAAACAAACATTGAACGCTCACTCGTTCATTAGTATTCGGGATAATATAATATACATTACTTTGTTTTACCTAACACATCGAAACCAATGTTACATTTCAAGTATAACATACAGTATAATATTTAAATTTTAACTGCTTCGGTGTCTACACAACAAATCATTCGAAGTTCATATGCTGACCAGTAATCTATTCATTGGTACTTATTTCCGACACTCGTAACAACCCTTACAGTGACAAACTCGCTCACAAGGTCAGCCTTCAGGTATAACTTAGAGGGGTATCGGCTGCTCTTGGTTAACGCCCTGCAAGAGAATATTCTCCCCTGTCAAAATCTTCTTCAGAAAAGGAACACTACTCCTCAGTACCAAACTACAGGCAGCTGCAGTATCCCTCAACACACGCACATGAGTACTCCCACAGTCAACTCCAATACCAACTGATCCTTTAAACACAAAAGGTTCAAACAAATCTGGTAACCTTTTCTCACTGCTATTTCTGGGGTTACCAACCACAGGACTACAAGTCATCACACTTTGCTTCACTTTATCCTGCGGTAATGATAACCTGGGACAATGACGTCTAATATGACCAACCTGTCGACAATAGTAACACACTAGTCCTTCCTCACCAGAGACTCCAGAAGACATAGACATGGACGAGGCACCACTTCCAGTCCTTTCCACAGGGCCACACGGAGCTGGTCCTGACACCGACTCCACCAGATTTACCACCCTTACACCCTCTACTCGGTACAGTATAAGCATGGAACCTGCGAAAAAACCTCAATGAGTTAAAGAGTAATTTTCAGATAAGGCAGCAGCTTGAGTCAAACACTCTACATCTCTCTCCTCCAAGTATACCCTGATATCCAATGTTACTGCTCTCTTAAATTGCTCCAGTAATATTAATTCTACTAATGTCTCATAAGGCACAGCTCGGGCAGCCTTAAACCATCTCAGCCCAAACTTCCTAACCTTATGTGCTTGTTCAATATAGCTTTCATTATCTTGTTTTCTCATATTTCTATACTGCTGTCTATAAAATTCAGAGGTCAGTTGGTAAGCTTTAAGTATAGTTCCCTTAACTATCTTATAGTCTTTACTTTGTGCCACCTCTAGTACTATAAAAGCTGACCTAGCTCTTCCACTCAACACGGACTGTAGTAATACAGGCCAATACTCGTTAGGCCACTAACGACTCAGCAGTCTTTTCAAAATGTAAGAAATATTCTTCAGAATCATCTTCATCAAACCAAGGAACTAACACATCAAACAATGGGGGTCATATTTTCATCATTCGAATGTCTTCTTGCTCTATGCTGGGCTTTCTTTTCTTCTAATTTTTGTTCGTCTAATTTTGCTTCCCTTTCTCTTGCCTCTCATTCTAATACAAATTGCCTTTCCTTTTCCTTCATAAGCAACTCATGAAATCTTTTCTCTCTCCACTTTCAACTTTTCCTTTTCTAACTCCAGTTCCATTATCCTAACATTATGATTCTTAGAATGATCCTCTAACTCACACACTGATAAAGCAAACTCGTCAAGTACCTCTGTGTTTCCAAGATGACGTAAAACAGCATTTTTCACTTCAGACCTTCTACAGTGAAGTTTAATTTGGGCTCTATGCTCATGAGCCAGTTTAATACAATCCTCTTTCCTCAAATGTGCCTGTCTCAGGTACTCTACACAAGGATTACCAGCAAATATTTCCAGCTCAAATTCCATCGTTACACAATTTACATGCAATACCATAGCACAGAGAAAGAAACCAATCGGTTAAACTTCAGCAAAATTCACTACACTGTATTAACAATTCTAAACCTATTTTGCATAAAATAGTGAAAATTTGCCATCAGCTCCCGGACAGGCCCCATATGTTACGATACAAATCAAGTTTCTTAACCCTCCCCTACCCTAACAAATTCTTCAACCTGTTTAATATGGAAAATTACCTTAAACGTTCAAACTTACTATTTATTTACAAAAGTATAACCAAAGCTGATGACGGAACTTTATGCAAAATATATACAACACAAAATAAATCAGAAAACTCGCAAGTAATAATAAATGAACATAAAATCCTAACCATCTCACTATAATATATAATCACTCAATCCTAAGCATCACCCTATAAAAAATAATACTATATCCTAAACATCCCCAAATAAAATATAATAACTCTGGGGTCTGGAGCAGTAAGAGTACACTAACACTCGATACTTATAGTTTAGGAGACAGGAGACCAGATGTCGACTTCACTGCCTATACTTAGTGACTGACTCTGGAGCACACCAGATTCCTCACCTCCCGATCATGACCAATCACAGGACTGAGGAACTTCTAGCCCTGTGCTTTTTAATATTTTTATGGACAGAATAGCCAGTTACAAATTCCAAGGCGAGTCCCAAGTAATCATTTATGCTGATGACATTCTGTTCCAATGTAAGAATGAGGAAGATATGTCTAGGGTCATTGGTCAGCTGCAGTATCTTTGTGTCTCCTTGGGATGGGTCATTAATGAAAATAAATCCAAATTTTTGTCAAGGGCAGTAAATGGAATTCTTTTTTGGCTAAATGGAATAAAATTGCAAGAGGTATCCAGTTACAAATACCTGGGAATGTTCGTGGGTATAAATAGTAATGTTAAGGATCAAATTACTTATGTCAAAAATATATGTACAGCTTGGCTAAAACCTCTAAAAGTTTTGTCAAATAGAGGAAATGGTGTTGGTATACCAGTTTTAAGATCTGTGTACTTAAGTACAGTTCGGAGTATCATTGATTATTCAGCTCCAGTTCTAGCTTCTTAATCAGGAAAAGATCTTAGACCGTTAGAGCTTATTTAGAATGAAGCAATGAGGATTGTGCTTGGTTGCCCAAGAACAACAAGAATAGAGATTATGAGGATGGAGCTAAATGTCCCGAGCATAATACACAGAATTAGGGAGTTGACTGTCATTTCTACTCTAAGGCTTATTAGGCGTGGTGATGGGTATCTAAAGTCTGCTGTTGATAAATTTACTAACGCAATTACTAGTAATTTTAAGATGAATACTAATACTAAAAAACTTTGTCAGATGTTGTGTGAATATAATATTGTAGATTTGTGTGTACCTTTGCCAAACAAAGTTTATTGGAAACCTTGGTTCATGGAGAGTGTATCTGTAAGAATGGATAAGCTGCAGTTTAAAAAAAAATGTAATCCTCTTGAGTTACGGCAACTATTCCTTGAGAAAATATCTGAGTACCATAAGGAAAATGTTATTCAAATGTTCTGTGATGGTTCCGTTAATGGGAATGGGGCCGGATGTGACATTGCTATTAGGGAATTTTTTGAATATGGTATTAGTGTTGAAGAAATAAGACCCAAGAGAATTGGGGATAGAAGTGCCAACACCACTGCTGAACTTTATGCTATATATGTGGGACTTAAGAATGCCTCTGAGAGGAAAAAGACAGTTTTTGGGTTTGTTGACAGTCAAAGTGCTCTATTAGCTCTAAATTCTAAAGTGCCTCTTGATGATGATTTAGTTTTAAAATGTAAGAAGTGTATTCAGGACATAAAATCACTTGGATATGATGTCAGTTTTATGTGGATTCCATCCCATTGTGGTATTTATATGATTGAGGTTGCTGATGATTTGGATAAGCAAGGTTGTGGCAAAGGAATTGTAGAATACGATTGTATTTTGGGTATTACAAGAATAAAATCTGGAATGGTAAAAATCCGACAGTAAAGGGAAATGGACAATATTTGGAAAAATTTGAACAACGGCAGTAGTAGTTTGAAACATTATGTTCGAGTTTTGAATTCTACAAGTTCTACTTATGGTAAGGCTTCGGTTAAGTATGATACATTTGTGATGAGACTACGCTTTGGATACAAATATTATTGGCAATATATTGAAGGAACTGATGGCATTCCTTATAAACTGTGTGGCTATGTAAAGTCTCATGCATTATATCATTACATTATGGAATGTAACTGTTAATCAGAATTTAGGGGTGATGGTATTACTGATATTACAGAGATGGTTTGTTATTTGATAAACAAAAATATGGTTAAGAATATTATGAAAGAATTCTGTAAGTTTAACATAAGATTGTCGATTTTATGCATATCTATTTGTTGTATACATATCTGATTTATGATTAGTATAATGTTAGAGCTCTTGTTAAGACTAGTTTTGGGCGGGCTAGTTAGCATGCTAAGCAGCTCTTTTGATGAAATTGTCAATAAATGTTTTGAATTTGAATTTGAATTTGTCTAGAAATCTCGCTAATGATGTGAGAATGACATTGACAGCGTGTGTATTTGATGCCCATTTCACTTTTTCCTGGCCAGCTCAATTGCTGATTGAAATATAAAATAGACGCAAGAAATTCACTTGACCAAATGACATTGATTTTCATAGTTAAATGTATAGAGACTGAGTTGAATGTAATTTCTGTCATTGTGTGATTAGCCTTTCTGGCATGTGTTGCTCACAGCCTGAGTTACCAGTTAGCCGTATATAAACTCATGCCCAAGGAGCAGCATCACATCTATGACGCTGGTCCATCCTATCTCAGGTATGTGTACGTTCTCACGCCCGCCATATTAAGTCAGTTTAACTTAGTGAATTTTGTGAATATCAGTGTTCATGTTGTAACAGTGAAATTATTATTTACCCAGTGAAAAAATTAATGTAACATAAATATCGTCTGAGGTTGCCAGACGAAAGATTGTTTGTGATTGAGTTATTTTTGTCACATCTCTGACGCTGTCCATCATATCTCAGGCACTGTCAGTGTTGCCACCATTACCGAGGTTCGGTAGCCGCCTATGGGCAAGATGGTCATGGAAGGATGTCTTTAATACTGCAAGATTAGAATCGGAGGACAGGTGCACCCAGGGAACACTGTGCTAAGATCCTGCAGCGAGTCTACCCCGGGCGCTGCTGGCAAGAGAGCTTCGGCCGTTGTGTAGTAAACAACTCCTGCACCCAGTGGGCTCAGTATTGTCTGGTTCATTGATCTTCGTTATATGTACCGAGCAGTGTTGGTATCCAGGATTGGGGATGTTTAACAGAAATATAATTATCCCATGATGAGTAGTGCACCCATATATAACATATAACTTCAAGGTGCAACTCCTCGCTTTACTCAACTGCAAATGACTCAGATCCTGTGCTCTCACTGCACATAACTTTACTGGTGTTACATAACATTACATATACAAGGACCAATTCCTTGTCTTTACTCACATTACATAGTTACATGACAACTCCTTGCAGATTACTTTACTTCTCACACCTACTGGTGGTACGTGGCATTACAGTACAGTTACAAGACAAACTTATTTATGATACTTCACAGACTGTTGGTAATGCATAATTATGAGATGCACTCACAACATACACGTTAATAATAATACCAACAAATACATGGGTCCACTACCCAACATGGGATAATTATTTCCAGTTAATTATCCCCAAACATATACAACACACTCTGTGGACCATATAACTCCAAGGCATGTCCCAGGGTATAACACTGGAGCCTCTAACAACTGACGACTGGTGTCTGGTGTCTGAGGCCCACGAGGCGGACCTTCCATCTCAATCATGTCGAATCACCGACATCGGCCATATATTGATCACGCTAGACATCTACTGGCTACGGGGCTATCTGTGAATGTTCAAATAAGCCCACCCTGGATCTGGGAACAAAGTTGGAGAGGGAGTCACGGAGGACAAGCATGAACAACACAATCACAACAAATCTTTCGTCTCGCAACGTCACACGACATTTACTTTACGTTACTTCTTACTCTAGGTGAATGACAATTCCACTGTTAAAGCATGAACACTGATAATTCACTACAATGACTGAATCAAACTGATTGGTTATAGAACACTGCTACATACCTGGGAACAAATGGGCGTCACGGAGGACGCTCTCTCCCTCTTACCCGTGGTTATATACCCCTGAGTTGCCAGCGATCGCTACTCACGCAATGACAGAAATTACAAACAAACCAACTGTTGCTCATTCAAACATGACCCTCAGTTGACAAAGGTCTGGCGAATTACTAAAGTTGATTTAGATAAACTAATTCAAGATTGAGCTTGCCAGGAGAAAGTGGAATAAAAACATGGTGATAACTGTCTTCACAAAGGCCGGGCCTAGAGAGGGATCATGAGTATAAACATAGATGGGGAAAAACGCTTCTTCTAGGGGGTAGCTAACCAGCTACCCACTCATGTTTTGTGGTCATGGAGTGTAATAAGAATCAGGTTCTAAAACAGACTAGCAGTCAACGTGACCATGACAAAGCTCCCCCTTTCCCCATGATTCTTATTATGGAGTAACGTTCACTAAACATGTACAGTAGTTACACAGATTCTTTAAATAACTGTTACCTTTCATCACGATTTCACATTACATAAACTCATACAACACATCAGGACTATTACACGCATCTGGTACAAAAAAGCATATAAAACAAGAACACAAAGGTTACATACATGGGATGAACGGTAATTAAAAAACAATCAATTATCACTGACAACATTGCATAAGGAAACAAAATACAGGTAATAAACATAAATAGGAATAATGTAATGATAAAGAAAAACATAAACATGGGGTTACACACATAGCAAAAAAAATTTGTTACATGATACACACTGTGGAGATACAGCTTCTCATATCAAAAGTTTCACTAAGAGATTAATTAAATGTTAACTCGACACCACTGAGATTTAACTTAGACTTGTCAAGCTAGGACGTAGATGAACAGACCCCATCCAGCCGAAAGAATGATTTGAATGACTTTAAACGAAAGAGTCATTGTCCTACTCGCAAGAGGCAGCAATCTTTGAGGGATCCCGAACGAGCGGCGATAATCCCCAGAATAAGATGCGAAACGAGACGGTCCTTCTGGGAGCACAACCAAATCAAAAACTGTCTGTACTTATGGCATTTGCCATTTATCGAAATCAGTGCCATGCCTAACCATGCCTGACTCCACCTAAAAGTCACGAACACTACTCCTATACACAACAACAACAAGCCTAGCTAGGACTTGACCTACAAAACTTGAGAACTCACAACTGGTATCTTTACTCAACTGGTAACAAATACCCATCAGATGGTTGCATAACAGCCAATCCATCTTCCAATCTCTGTCTTTACTGCAAATTGACAATCCCTCTCCGGAAAAAAATATCAAAATAAAAAAAATTCACAGATACCTACATACTCACAAACATTCCCATGCACCACATTCCACAGCTCACATGGCAAACAACGTACTCACTTTCCATAACTTACTGGTGCAAGGCAACATCACATTCTCTCACTTACCAGTTGTACTTCTCAATTGCAACACAAATATGCAAAACATCACTCTTCACCATGCACATCAACAACCAATGCCTTCCAGTCAAAAGTCTACAACCCTTTAAAGAAATCTCCGCAACACTGATGCCAGTCTCTCACATAACTAGCATCAGGCATTCGTTACTCTTCCCTTCTACACTTCCCTGTCCATCAGGCAACTCACCTGATGAAGCAACTGGTGGTGAGACTCGGGTGTCATTCATGTGAATGAACACGTCTCCACCCACATACTTCTCAACTCTACACATCAACTTACTGGACACAGGTTCTGAGCTGACTGCCCTGAACTGTCGTCTTGTGACAACCATCATGCCTGGAGGTCACAACAACTCACTGTAACTACACAACACAGCCCAGTGCACACCTTCAAAAACAAACGGATTACTGCCTAACTGTCCTTCTAATACACAAAAAACTCTTGAAATATTGTTCAAAATTATTGCACAAATACTACTCAACCTATTACTCACTCCCCTAGTGACAATACTGGAATGTGAACTTTTACTTTACTGCTTCACTGAACAATACACGAGAAAAACATCACTGTGCTCTTTTGTCACTTTTCAAGACAAACTTACTGTGGACACTCAAAGCAATTGTACTTGTTATTGTCAACCTCTGTAGGATGCAACACTGTAGGAGCTCTTCCGGAATTACACTGTACTCTGGCAAATCAAACAATTTTAAAGAGAACCAAAGACATATCCATTACTGAGAGTCTTGCTCACAAAAAATGGTAATACTTTACGAGACTGTCCCCTCGGTACTCAACAAGTATTCACTGACTTTCCAATTGCAATGATTTTATCACTGTTATCACTTCATGATGTACTTTGTTGTACTCACAAGTGGGGGGTCCTTACATGTATTTTTAACAATCAATTTTCAAAGATTCGGACCTCGCTCAGTTGTCTTCTGACCTCGCTAGAGGAAAGGTCACAGCGGCTTAGCTCCCGGGGATAAACTGTCAGTAATGGCGAGTGTGACTTGTGAACAGGGCTGTGCCCTTTTGAGGGCTGAGCTGGAGAGGGCCAGGGAAGATATCTTGAAATTAAAAGAAGAGATAGCGAGGATGAAGGAAGAAACGAGACAAGGAAAGCAGGTGATTGACAAAAACTCAGGCGAATGAAAGGTTGTGAGGAGAGGGACAACCAAACTGGTGGTGAGAAAAGACACCAAGGAAACGACAACAACAGCTAAGTGTACCAACTCTTTCAGTCCTTTGATAGACGAATTGGACGTTAGTATAGTCATGGACAAGGTTGACAATGAAGGTAAGAAAATCTTGATTGTTGGTGACTCGCAGGTACTGTACATGGACAGAGCTTTTTGAGGTAAAGATAAAAATAGAATGAGGGTGTGTTTGCCAGGAGCTGGGGTGGGGGATATAGTTGACAGGATGGACAATATCTTGTCTGGTAATAGGAACAAACCCATTATCTGCCTCAGTGCAGGAGGCAATGATATTGGCCGTTGTAGGAGTGAGGAGCTTCTTGATAGGTTCAAGACAGTTTTAGAACGTGTTAGGTCTAGGGGAGGGATCCCTATCTTATGTGGTGTCCTGAATAGAAGGAGAGATGGCAATGAATGGTTGTCAAGGGCAGTTGGTATCAACGGCCGTCTTGACAGATATTGCAAGTCAAAATCAGTCCCATTCATTGACAACTGGGACAACTTCTACGGCAGAAGGGACCTTTATGCTAGGAATGGGGTGCATCTGTCTAGGGATGGAGTGGCTACCCTGGCTGGGACTCTCAAAAGGGCAGTCCAAAAGATGTAGAAATCTTTAAACTGCTAGGGGAACATGTGAGCACGGGGGTGGAGGAGATTGTAGTGGGAGCGGGTAAACAAAGTGAAAGGTTACAGGGAAATAGCGTTAGGAATGACGACAAAACTAAATTAGACAGGGAGATAAAATCCTAAACGCGGCAAATGGAGGACTCAGAACACGACTAACTTAAATGTCTACTACGCGAACAGTAGAAGTATGAAAAACAAAATGGATGATATTAGGGCCTTGGTATGTACCGAAAAAATTTATATAATAGCATTCACTGAAACATGGATCAACCTAGACTCACATGAGTTACCTGTCGAATACCAAATTGCAGGTTACAAATTATTCCATGCCGATAGGCAGATTAGGAAAGGAGGCGGAGTAGCAATCTATGTCAGGGATAATCTGAAGTGTGAAATAAATAAGGAAATAAAAACTGAGCGAAATACAGAAACAATTTGGATAGAATTAATCGACGGTAGGGAAAAATTAATCACAGGAGTAATATATAGACTCCCAATCTTGATAGAGTTAATGAGCGACATATCTGGGATGAAATGCGCAGGGCTTCCATACACAACAAAGTCTGTATAGTAGACGACTCTAACCTTGGCCAAATAGATTGGACTGACCTTACGGGTTACTCAGAATCAGAGGATTTTCTTGAAACAATCCAGGACTGTTTCCTAATCAACATATAACCGAACCCACCCGGGGTAATAATATACTCGATTTAGTTCTGTCGAACAGAGAAAACCTCATTAGCAGTGTCGAGGTAGGGAACGAACTTGCAAACAGCGATCACAAAGAAATTAGATTCCAGTTAGATTTTCAGGGCAGCCTTAAGGAAAATTCCACAAAAGTCCCATATTTCAGAAGGGCAAACTTTGATAGTTTGAAGAGGCAGTTGAGAGAAGGGGTATCACGCTTGGGGGTGAACTACTTGGACCTGACGATTGAAACCGATCTGATAACGAGATCTGAGGTTGAGGAGTTCCACGACAAATTAAATAATGAGTTACTTAATGCACAAAGGCAGAACATACCATACAAAAAACTCAGATTAAACAACAATGACCCTAAATGGATAAATTATTATTTAAAGAAGATTATTGGTCAAAGGAAGGCTATAGGTGGGAGATTAATCGTGGCGAAATTTACCTCAAGGATTATTATAAGGTATTGGCCGGTAGGGTAAGACCGAGATAAGGAAAGCAAAGAGAAATAATGAGCTGAGGATAAAAGGGAGGCGAAGACAAACCCCAAGGGATTCTATCAAATGCATCAAACTAAAACACGAGAAAAGAATGGGCCAATACAGTCAGATACCGGCGAGCTAACTGATACCGACGGAGAAATGAGCAATAATCTAAATAAATATTTTTCAACACTTTTCACCACCGAAAAATTAAACATGATACCCGAGGCACCGATTCTATTCAGAGATAGTGAAGAAAGCAAATTAAGCGAGATAGTAGTGACTAGTAACGATGTTAGTAAGCATAGAGACAAACTAAAGCCTAATAAGTCGCCTGCTCCCGATGAGATATTTGCCAGAGTATTAAAGGAATATAAGGAAGAGATTAGTATGCCCTAAGCAAAGCTGTTTAACATGTCCTTAAGAACAGGTGGAGTACCAGAATCCTGGAGGATAGCGAATGTAATACCGATTTTCAAGAGGGGGGATACATCACTATCCTCTAACTACCGTCCAATCAGTCTAACATCAATTGTAGGCAAATTACTGGAATCAATCATTTCAGACTCTATTCGAAGCCACCTGGAGAAGCACAAATTGATCAATGATTCCCAGCATGGCTTCACAAGCGGGCGTTCATGTCTAACTAATCTATTAACATTCTTTTCAGCAGTTTTCGAACAGGAGGACGAGGGGCACAATTATGATGTGGTATATCTCGACTTCAGCAAAGCCTTCGACAGAGTCCCCCACGAAAGACTAATAAGAAAGGTAGAAGCACATGGCATTAAAGGTATTATTCTAAAATGGATTAGGGTGTGGTTACAGGACAGGAAAAAGCGAGTGAGCATTAACGGCACTAAGGGCCGGATTGATAGTCATTACGAAGCACAATGCCAATTGATAGTGTTCATGCTGGTCTATTAATAGTCATCCAGATAAACAAGGTATCGGAAGGGAACCATACGCATATCCCTGAAATGTTGGAAACAACATCGGGTGGCTACCCCCACCCGATAGCTGCCTTACGACAAATAATAATCATCATTATATTTTATGAAAGTTCTTCCAGTACTTTATATTACAGATGTCTACGTCGAATTATATTATTTTTTTTGATAAGAACAATTAAAAGAAGTGTTAATACGGATAAATGAACTTTCACAACACTGTTATGAACTTGAAACATTATTGGAATGTTGACATCACAGCTCCGACTTCGATGACGACTGCTGTCTGTGCTGTGAGCCTCATCTTCAATTAACAATTACTTCTGTTATCATTTAAGGTATGTTTCTTATCTTTATTCATTCATACAATATTTTTGTCGTTGTAGTAATAAAATTTCAACCATCTGAAACACGAAATACACTTATTTTTTCCGGAATGGGGCAAGCCAAGTGAGCTCACTCTATCTTGAGTTAGCAAGGAAAATATCACAGTTTTGGGCCCAGTAATATAGTTTAGTATAAACGTAAATATTTATTTTCAACAAGATATTAGCTATGGGGTACGATCTACAGTGTCTTGTGTGTCAGGCAGAAATATGCCGACATAAGTAAGTAGAAGATTTTATTTTCTTTATTCCTTAACTTAAATATTTACTGTCACTAATAAAATAATGAATAAGTACAGCTTACTATCAATACAAATAATTTGCTCTAAAATTCTGCAATACTCGGCTACATCACAGTTTTAATAATACACTCAACACTGCACTCTTTGGTTTAAAAAAAATCTATTTACTTTTAATTTTTACAAATGATATTTTCATTCATCTAAGTATAACTACATTTTTTAGCTATATTCTAAACAATATCAGAAAACCACACAGCACAGTAGACAGTTTGGGAGTGACAATTAACTAAACTTGGTTGTCACAAAAAAAGCCCGTTGGATGCACAATTGATCAACTTGACGTAGTTTGGCTCTTAAGAAGTTTCTATGCAATTTGAAGTGTGTGTACAATGCAAGGCAGGGGCCCCCACTGCACTGACATGAGAGATCAGTTTTAACTTTGCCATCTGTATGATGGTATTCAATCGGCAACACTTACAGATTTCTATAAAAAACATTGGTTAATTGAAAAAATTGTGGATCAGTCATATTTAATATTTTGTTAGGTTAGGTTATGTTAAGTTAGGTGAAGTTTAAATTCGATTAGATTAAGTTAAAGTGAGGTTAGGTTAAGTTAGGTTAAGTTAAGTTAGGTTATTATTTTTTTTTTAAGTTAAAGATAGGTTAGATCCATATTTTGTGCCAGTTGTTCACTGGTAATGTGGGGCAATTTTCAAGGGGGCAGTTGTCCTTGAAACAAATTTTATTAAAAAATTTAAATTAAGAAATTATAAATAAAATGATAATGTTCTGATTTTACAGCATGCAGGCCTACAGACAACACCTTGATGACATCGAAGAAATAAGGATGTTTAGTCAAGTTGATGATATGAGGAAGCGACGATTTAATATAAGACGAGATCCTTTTCAGTATTATAATGAAAAGGAATTTATTCAGTGCTACAGAACATCTAAGAACAGCACCAGGGAGCTGCTTACAAAAATCAGACATCATCTCCCGCATATTCACAACGTCAAGACTTTGTGACAGTCTGCAGGCCGGTGGTTATCGGGGCTTTCTCCTTGGTTATAGTGGATATGCGTTGCGTCCATACTTACTCACTCCAATCCATAATCCAGCTAATGAAAGGCAGAGGAAATATAACAGATCTCATATTAAAACAAGAACTACAATTGAAAGGACATTTGGAGTGTGGAAGAGGAGATTTGCTGTCTTGCAACATGTAAGAGCAAAGCTGTCTACTACCAAAAATATTATAATTGCATGTGCAGTTCAACATAATATTACTTTGATTTCTGGACTTCCACTGGACATAGAAGACATGCATTAAGAAGTAATACGGCTTTAGTTAGTTAGGTAACTACTATGTTCCATACATTACTTTAAGTGGTGAACGCTTCATGTCATTAAATTTTAATAAAACAGTGGTTCTATATTATTTCTTTATTAAAGCCTTTTCATTCATTCTTAAATTATGTTGCCTTAAATTGTCTAATTTTTACTTCATTGAGGTCTTTAATAAGGAAGCTTACCTCAATATGTATGATAATTCACCTGTGAGGTAATGTGAAGAAAACCAAAGGAAAGAAATATAGATTTATTTTTTCTAAATGTGCAAAAATTAAGAAAATATAAATTATTTTTTCTATACAGGACTCTGCATTTCATTAATATCACAGCTTATATTATAGATATACATAAAAAAAATCTGAACTGCCATACTTTGTACAATATTTGCACAAAATAGAAAAGCGGAGACAAATTTTCTCTTAAATTAAATTATATATGAATGCATAAAAATTAATAAACTAAAAATCTCCTATATCCATTACTTTGCATATAACAACTTGTATTATAAATCTACCCCCCCCCCAAAAAAAAGAACTTTAGTCTATAGCACAGTAAAAAGAATTGCAATTATTGAAAATCACAGCATACCTGTATATCATAAAAAAAAAAAAATCTTAGCTGCCATACTTAAGACAGCAATTGTAAACAATGGCAAAATAAAGAAATGTAGATTTATTTCCTTTAAATAAAATTATTTTAAGGTGTAAGACATAAGAAAATAAATTTATAATCTAGATGCCACTTTACGATATATCACAGTACCCCTGTATAGAGTAAAATCATAAACATTGCATATGACTGTATGTTATTACTCAACCATCATTCATAAGTTTTAGCCATGGCATCATATGCAGTTGATGCTTTCCTTAAACATGTATCTAACAATTCAAAAGATTTATTAATTTTTTCAAGCGTCTTTTCAATCACTCTAATTACAGTTTCACTTTATCTTTCTTTGAGTGTATGTGCTGATATTATGGCCTTCACTTTCAGTTCCTCCTCATGCTCTCTTTTCATTGTGTACAATTTATATTTGTGGAACTCCCCTTGTCTTTTCTCACAATGACTGGTGAGGCAGGAACAGAGGGTGAAATTAGAAGTCGAAAAACAGAAGTAGATGGTGCAGAAGACACAGTTGATAGCCCTGGTGTTGGAACAGGCAAAACAAGAGGATCATGGGAGTGAGGAAGTTCAGGTACACTTGCAGAAGTCTTCCGCATGACACGAGCACTGGGTGGCGATTTCTTCTGAAGCTAGTGATAGTTTTTCTGGAGGACCACCACCCGCTCTCCTATATCTCTGGTTTTAGTTCTGAAAGAAACAGAAGAATATAAATGCTTTATACAGTACTAGGCTACAGTCATATCTGCATTAAAATTTACTATGATATGCTGGTAAAAAGGACTCGTGCTTCTGATAAGTTTTTGGAGGTGACCCTTCAGAAACTGAGCATAGACCTGTTTGAAGCTATCTTGCCAGAATAATTTGGCTTGCTAAGTGTGTATTGCCAGGCAACTAATGGAAAGTACACTAACTCTGCAGAATAATATCTGTTTCATATAGATTTATATGCTGTATAGATTGGTTCTAGGATAATTGCCCCCAATGCCAGTGAATAACTGGCACAAAACATGGAAATAACCTAACTTTAACTTAAAATAACCTATCCTTACCTAACTTAACCTATTTTTAACTTAACCTAACTTTATTTTAACCTAACCTAACTTTAACTCACATGACTCCTCACATGACCCGTCACTTAAATACTGTAATCCTACTCAATTTAGTAACCGAATGGCAAAAATCCTTATTTTTAAATACTAAACTTAGAAATAAGCATATACTTACTCCTTTTTATGTTGGAGCTCCTCTTGAGGTGCTTGGCTGTGAGAGGGAGTTGATCTTGGTTGCTGGCGTTTAATGAGGCAGTAATTTCATCCTAGGCCTTTCTTTTGCTGTCATTTATTGTGTTACAGTACTAGTAGACCTGTCCTCGACGACTGGCCTTTGCTCGATAAGGCGCAAAAGTGCTATGTGCAGGGTTACTGACAGTGCTGCAGAACGTTCTCTCCTCTCCATGTTTGATAACACCTGCGCAAACATTGTTGCCAAGTACACAGATGAAAAAATTGTCTGTAATTTGTTTAGAACAGATACTAAAGTTCAATTTGAAAAAAAAGAAGATATTTTTCAATATATTATTGTGCCGGTATAAAATAACAACTAAATATCTCTCTAAACCGTCTTTCTAATTATGTGAAATAATGCATTTGGCAAACGCGCATGGGAAACGTTTGTGCTGCCATACGAAACGAAGTGTTGTGTTTACACATGCTATATTCCTAGTTAAAGGCTCATGTAAGTGACTAGCAATATGGTACTGAGCGTCGGGTGGTTGCATCCCGACACACGATGCATTGTGATGATGATGGTGATCGTTATTATCGTCGTAATGACTAGGAATACGGCCCTAAAATAGAACGTGTAATTAAATCTGACGAGAACTCCACAACACTACAGGAAGATCTAAAAAAAATTTTCGAATGGTCTGAAAAATGTCAGATGAATTTCAATGTGGACAAATGTAAAGTACTCAGTATAGGAGACGTAAACAGGGAAACCAGTTACCAGATGAACAACGATGCCATTGAGAAATCCGACTGCGGGAGAGATTTAGGAGTAATGATAAATAGGAATCTCAAGCCAAGTAAACAAAGTGTTTTTGCTCGTAACAAGGCTAATAAAGTACTTGGGTTCATACAAAGGAGTGTTAGTTACAAGACTAGCGCTTGTGAGACCTCACCTGGATTACGCAGTGCAGTTTTGGTCACCGTATTACAGAATGGATATAGAATCCTTGGAAAGAATCCAGAAGAGAATGACAAGACTAATCCCGGGCATTAGGAAGCTTGAGTACAGAGACAGGTTAAAGCATCTTAATTTACACTCCCTCGAGAGACGTAGAGTGAGGGGCGACATGATAGAGGTGTATAAATGGAAGTCAGGGCTAAACAAAGGGGACATTACAAAGGTACTCAAACTATCCAACCAGGAGCGAACTCGTAACAATGGTTTTAAATTAGACAAATTTAGATTTAGGCGCGAAATTGGTAAACACTGGTTTGGAAACAGAGTAGTGGATGAATGGAACAAGTTATCAAATATCATCATTAATTCGAATACGCTGGATAGCTTCAAACATATGTTTGATGCTTATATGAGCAATAGGGGTTGGGTGTAAATGGGACTGCCCAGTATGGGCCAATAGGCCCACTGTAGTTTCCTCCATTCTTATGTTCTTATGTTCTTATGTTTACAGATGTCCATATCACCACAGAGTCCTCACCCAATCAATGCAATTGCTGAAATTATACATTTTTTAGATCTCAAGTAAACATAAAACACGCTTACTGACAATGCCTGTCAGTCTATACTGCTAGAACTAATGCCCTTGTCATTAAAGTCATACTCTAAAAGAAACAACATAAAAATACAATATACTCGGAACTATAACACAACTTGCGTTATACAAATAAATTCACTTGTCAAAACTTACGTCAACTGAGAACTAAAACACTTCCAATTGAAATCAAAGCAAATACATCCAAAATATGACACAAATTCAAATAACAAATAACAAATTATGGCCTTCCGGTGCCACAAAGAAACAAACACTGCCCACACCACTCTTATCACAGCAGATGTTCACTGTTCGCTCATTGTCTGTAAATATCAAAGTATTAACTCGAGTGATCACACAATTACTATGGTACCAGTGTAAAAAGGCTCCCCCCAAAAAAATTTACCTTGGCATACAGCCAACACTTTTCTGAGATTTTACAAAAAGAATACAAAAGAAAATATAAGTTAGTTAGCTAACCTTGTTTTTCAGACACTTTTCAATACTCTGAACATTTCAAGTTTCCACACTTTACTGTACACTTTACTTTAAAACAGATTTCTAATTTTCTGGAGGCAATTGTTCTAACCTAACTTCAAGTAAAGCATTTACCGTGAACTGTTTTCAACTTCTCCATAAAACCACAAAAAAAAAATTTGCACAGAGTTACATACTCTACTGTACATTGGAAAAATTACGGAACAAAATTATTAACAATCTGAAATATTCATTAGTTACAGTGAAATGGTTAGGTACCTGTACAGAGAAATGGTTATTACAAATAACACTAAAAAAAAATTACCCACAGTATCATATTTATTCCTCCTGGCCTGATACCATGTAAATTACTTCCCACCGCTGCCACCAATGCAAGAATCGGCGGTTTCCTTTCTACTCACCTCGCCACCCTTATCTTATACTCTTACTTCTCGTGTCTTAGTTCTTCACTTGTTCTTTTTACTTACTTCAGTTCACTGCTTACTACATAACCTCAGTTCTTTTTGGTAGCATATCGAGGGTCTAAGACACATGGCTATTGTAATTCTGATATCAGGGTCACTTGGATGGAAATAAAGGTGAACTACTGTGGGAGAAATGAATACTCCTAAAATACTCTAAGAAAATGTTTATTAACATGAAATCAAAGGGAAAAAGAGATATTATTAACATATAACTTCAAAGTGCAACTCCTCGCTTTACACAACTGCAAATGACTCAGATCCTGTACTCTCACTGCACATAACCTTCCTGGTGTTACATAACGTTACATATACAAGGACCAATTCCTTGTCTTTACTCACATTACATAGTTACATGACAACTCCTTGCAGATTACTTTACTTCTCACACCTACTGGTGGTACGTGGCATTACAGTACAGTTACAAGACAAACATATTTATGATACTTCACAGACTGTTGGTAATGCATAATTATGAGATGCACTCACAACATACACGTTAATAATAATACCAACAAATACATGGGTCCGCTACCGAACATGGGATAATTATTTCCAGTTAATTATCCCCAAACATATACAACACACTCTGTGGACCATATAACACCAAGGCTCCCAGGGTATAACACTAGCGTCTCTAACAACTGACGACTGCTGTTGTGGTCGGTGGAAGCCAGACACATGGCGAGTCTGGTGTCTGAGGCCCACGAGGCGGACTTGCCGTCTCATTCATGTCGAATCACCGACGTCGGCCATATATTGATCACGCTAGACATCTACTGGCTACGGGGCTATCGGTGAATGTTCAAATAAGCCCACCCTGGATCTGGGAACAAAGTTGGAGAGGGCGTCACGCAGGACAAGCATGGACAACACAATCACAACAAAACTTTCGTCTCGCGACGTCAGACGACATTTACTTTACGTTACTTCTTACACTGGGTGAATGACAATTCCACTCATAAGGCATGAAAACTCATAATTCACGACAATGACTAAATCAAACTGAATGGTCAAAGAACACTGCTACATACCTGAGAAGAAAGTTGTAGAGGGCATCACAGAGGACTCTCTCTCCCTCTTACCCTTGGTTATATACCCCTGAGTTGCCAGCGATTGCTACTCACTCAATGACAGAAATTACAATCAAACCAACTGTTACTCATTCAAAGATGACCCTCAGTTGACAAAGGTCTGGAAAATTACTAAAGTTGATTTACATAAACTAATTCAAGATTGAGCTTGCCAGGAGAAAGTGGAATAAAAACGTAGTGATAACTGTCTTCACAAAGGCGGGGCCTAGAGAGGGATCATGAGTATAAACATAGATGGGGAAAAACGCTTCTTCTACGGGGTAGCTAACCAGCTACCCACTCATGTTTTGCGGTCGTGGAGTGCAATAAGAATCAGGTTCTAAAACAGACTAGCAGTCAACGTGACCATGACACTGCAATGTTCAGTTTTATATTAAGAATGGATGGCCTTCACTGGACAGCAAGTTCCACATGATACTCCAAATGCCTTAGTCGTGAGAGGGTGAAACTAATGGACAATTTGCCTGAGAAGAAAACTTCAATTCAATTCAACTTCAATATTTATTCCTTGATAGAGAAAGCGGGATCCTACTGCTGTCACTATGTACCCCTGTACAATAACACCAGAAGCATGTGGCAAGTGTAACAAGTATATATAAATATTATAAAGGTGCTTACTAAAGCCTAAGAAAGGAAGGATATTCCTTCAATACATCATCAATATTATTTACATATTATCTGTTTTGCAATTATGGTTATATCATCTGAGTATACTAAGCATGGCTGCTTGTGTTATTGGTCTAATCTCCTCCCTCA
>NW_024754704.1:5403023-5575672 GCF_018991925.1 Homarus americanus
GTAGTAGCTCTCCTCCACCAGGTGCTGCTGCCCACGACCACATAGTTATCTAATGTCCGGCCCAACGATCTTTATAATATTTGATTAAATTAAGATCAACATTTCATAACTTTCGGCTCTTCTTGGTTGAATCAACTTAATGTTTACCTTGTATTCCTGCCTTGAATACACGATTTTTTTTTAAATATGTTTGACACTTTTAATTAATAAATATTTATCTACTATTTTAATTTTACCCTCTTCACCACTGATCGACTCGTTAGCCGCTTGGGCGATCGGTCACGTCTCTGTTACGCACTGTTGGCAAGTATTGGGCATGCACCGGCTCCTGAATGTACCTGAACCTGCTCCAGTGTTGGTCAAGTCTGGTCTTGGAAAGAGCTCACATTCGGTGCCGTCACAACACTCTCTGGTAGATTGTTCCAAGAGTTCACAACTCTCACTCCGAAAAAGTACCCTCACAGTTTTCTGGACATGAGGCTTCTTCAATCTTGAACTGGGGCGAGCATCCGCCAGCTCCGTCCCATGTTGAATCAGGTATCATGACCGTGCTGATAGACTGGCCAATGAGGCATGTAAGAAAGAAATGTTGACCGTGGCCTTGGCCTGTCCAATGCTGTAATTAAAACATTCAAGTCAGAATCATGAACTCTGATCCAGAAGAAGTGAGAAATGCAGAGACCTGACAGTTGTAGCATTAGTAAATGTGACAAATTTTAGACAAGAGGTACCGGTATGGCCAGCATAAGGACAGAACCAGACAATGTGATGTAGTCGTCCAGAATTAGGCTAGGACAGACACATCTGGCAAGTTAGTAACGCTGTACCCATACCGAACACTCAGCATGTAAACTTTGTGATAAACCTTAAAGCATCCACTTGAACACTATATTATTGAATGTGGCACTGTCAAAGACTTCAGGCCACCTGACTTATTGTATCTTGAACTATGTAATTACTTCATTGAATCAAGTGTGCTTGGAGGACATTCTTGCTGTTTATCCCAAATTTGCTAGCCCACACTGATTAGTCTTCAATTAGAATATGACTCCAATGTATGTGATCCACTGACCTATATATACTGCTAATGAATATGATGTATTTCCTTCTTGTGTACGAACCTCTGTCCTGCATGGCAGTGAACAGTGGCATTACCCACATGAATCTGACCAATATATTGTGTCAATGAATATGATGCATTCTTTGTGTACGAACCTCTGTCCTGTATGGCAGTGAAGATGACATTACCCACATGAATCTGAACCGACGTATATGTATGTATGTATGTGTGCATATGTGTATATATATATGTACATGTATATGTGTATGTATATATGTATATGTATGTATACTTTGACGGTGATAATATTTTGTCTCTAACTTAAAAAAAAAAAAATCTATCTCTAGCTAAAAAGAAAAAAAGAAAAAAGTTAAAGAAGGGCGGGTTAGGTATACAGTATAAGGTATATTTCGACTCTAATGTTATAATAGAGTATATTATTTGCCTCTCTTTTCTATATTATCTACAAAGTGAGTAGTTTATTTTTCACTAACATATAATGGAGAGGGTGATTCACTCTCTGGAAGTCTCAGAATAACTTAAATATATAACATATTTATGATATATTAGTGTTTTGTGTATCTTCTTGTTTCTCTCTCTCTCTCTCTCTTAGTTTATCGTCTCATAAATAAGGGTTATGTTAGCTAAACTCCGAGGCTACCAGGGAGTGTCTCATTCAGTACAGAGTGTTTTCCTGATAAACCCACTATATTTACACTGGTACAAGAGGCACAGCTTTACAAAGAAATATGATGACGATTGGTGTATTTGTCATTTGTTTATTACGTAGGGAAGAAGAAACTGAGTTATTACCAAAGATTATGTTCATTGACAGTGTTGAAGATGACCACCCCCCCCCCCCACGCCCCTCCCCGTCCCCCACCATTTTTTTTAGTGGGTTTAGCTCACCCATAAACACATTGTCTCGTTCAAGTAAATTTTTATCGTTGTTATCAAGCGTTTAAGAACCATTATCTCTTCAGTGAGGATCAAATGCATTGTGAACTTGTGTACAAAGATGTTGAACTTATTTTTAATTTAAGTTTCGTCTCCAAATATTAGATTACTTTTGCCTCTTGAATATGGCAAATAGAACGTTCATTGATATCTATTCTAATGCATAAATTCGATAACTAAAGCATTTGACGACGATATCATTGTGAAGTACAGTTATCTATATCTTCTCGTTACGTGGTACTTTGTAAACGATATCATTGTTATTGTTATGCCGAGGCATAATTACGTATTGTCATCTTGTAATCTAGGTGTTTGAATTGTTTTCTGTCCCTGCAGTTATTTGTGGTAAATTTAATGTGTGCTTTTTTTATATAATGATGCATTAACTATGTAAGAATATTCTAGAATGTATTGCACTATTTTTTTCTGATTTACCTCTTATTGTAAGCTTAGATCATTCTATAATTCTCCAGGTGGGTCTCGAGCCGACCCCCCGCCTCTGGACATCGTTAGAATGTTCAAGACGTCTGACGAACCGTATATAAGCTTGTGCGGGCTGTCCACTATATTTCCCACTTCTGAACTTTATCTTGTACTGTACCCTTCTTGCACCCTCAGAGCTAATACTCTCTTCTCCGCATCACCAACCAACCAGAGTAGTTAGTTGCTCGCCTCACATAGTGTAAGGACTAAGCCTAGCAAAACAACTGAAGGCAATTGTTGAATTGAATTGAATTGAATTGAAACAGTTTATTTAGCCAGATAAACACAGATACAGAGTGGATAATAATGACAATATTAACATGGCTGAGCCAGTTAGGAACCTGAGCTCTCTTTTAGGCACCTGATATATTCTATACATTTATCTCAAGGAAGTATAATGTAACATTTAGTAACATCTGGAATAGTACAATAACATGGTGGTAATAAGAACATCTCATAATGTTACCACGGTTATCACTTCAATATTTATTTATTTTATTTATTTTGTAGGGTTTCGTGATATAATGTTGTCTAGCACTCAGGATGGATGGAAACTCTAAGGTTGTTTTCTTATATAATATAAGTTATATGGTAGACAGTCTGGTGCTGGAGGTGCCGTGTGGTGAGGAGCTGCTCAGTAGAGACGTTCGGTGAGTAGCGTGTTGAAGGAGGTAGATGTGCAGGAGCTTCGTTAGAGAAGATGTTGCCTGTTGCTGGCCTCCAGGTTGAATGAGAACGGGACAGCGAGGAGCTTGCTGGGAGGAGGTGTTGCGTGTTCAGGAACCGACAGCAGAATGAGAGAGCTGGTTGGTGAGGACGCTCAGAGAAGGACAGGTGGTGGGTCGCCATGCTCGCCGGCGGGAGCGAGGACCGCCATGCAGGCGGAGGAGAAGCGAGGGGCGCCAGGCAGCGGCGGAGGAGGAGGTGTTGCGTGTTCAGGAAGAGAGGCCAGAATGAATCTCAATGGAGAGACAGAGCTTATATACCCAGCAGCCGTGAGTCATCTGTGAGTCATGGTGGGAAACCCCAGAAAGTCGCCGGTCTTTTGACTCAGTTGCTAGGATACTGTGGCATCTGGTGACGCCCCCCCCCCCCTTGGGCCGCTAGTTTGGTTGCTAAGGAAGACGTAGCAGGTGGGATGCAGCTACGCAGTTGTAGGGGAGACGTCCACTACAATACTCCCCCTTCCCTCCAGGCGGTGTAGGAGACTTGTTGTCTGTAGAGTTGCTTAGCACATGTGAGGAAGAACGGGCAGTGCATGCCTCATGTGAGACAACGGCGATGGCGTGAATGAGCCGGTCGCTGAATACAATTGTCTAGATACACACTATCTGTGGGAGAAGGGAGAAAAAGGGTGTGTGGAGGCGATGAATGTTGTGCTTCCCTCGCGGCAGGTACTGAGTCGTCAGATGCGCCTGCTGGGGTGTGTGGGCCTGGGTCAGGAGCAGGGGCTGCGTCAGCAGAAGCGGATAAGGGCTCGTGACAGCAGCTGGGTCCACGACAGCAGCAGGGTGCAGGACATTAGCAGGGAGTACCTGAGGGAGAAAAGAGGGGTGTGTGGGTCCGCACTCAGGAACAGAGGCCGCGTCAGGGGCGGCAGGGGTTACTGCTGGGCCGGGGTCGGCGTCTGAGGCAGGACGGGTGTGCTGGGGTCGGTAGGATGTGGTGCTTGGGGCAGGAAGAGGAGCTGGTGTCTGCTTAGAGTAGCAGAGCTGCTTCTGTGTGGATAAGCCATTCTTCCATTCTGCTTCAAGACTGGGAGCGTGATCAGTGTCTCCTCCATCCTGTGTCAGTGCGAATCTCCGGGAGTCACCATTTGTAGGGTTTCGTGATATAATGTTGTCTAGCACTCAGGATGGATGGAAACTCTAAGGTGGTTTTCTTATATAATATAAGTTATATGGTAGACAGTCTGGTGCTGGAGGTGCCGTGTGGTGAGGAGCTGCTCAGTAGAGACGTTCGGTGAGTAGCGTGTTGAAGGAGGTAGATGTGCAGGAGCTTCGTTAGAGAAGATGTTGCCTGTTGCTGGCCTCCAGGTTGAATGAGAACGGGACAGCGAGGAGCTTGCTGGGAGGAGGTGTTGCGTGTTCAGGAACCGACAGCAGAATGAGAGAGCTGGTTGGTGAGGACGCTCAGAGAAGGACAGCTAGTGGGTTGCCATGCTCGCCGGCGGGAGCGAGGACCGCCAGGCAGGCGGAGGAGAAGTGAAGGCCGCCAGGCAGCGGCGGAGGTGGAGGCGTTGCATGTTCAGGAAGAGAGGCCAGAATGAATCTCAATGGAGAGACAGAGCTTATATACCCAGCAGCCGTGAGTCATCTGTGAGTCATGGTGGGAAACCCCAGAAAGTCGCCGGTCTTTTGACTCAGTTGCTAGGATACTGTGGCATCTGGTGATGCCCCCCCCCCCTTGGGCCGCTAGTTTGGTTGCTAGGGAAGACGTAGCAGGTGGGATGCAGCTACGCAGTTGTAGGGGAGATGTCCACTACAATTTATATAATTGTTTTTTGTATTATAAGTATATACATAAATTACAGTGGAATTGAATTAATAAATATAATGGGGGAGCAGTACAACATGGGTTGTACAGTAATAAGGTTGAACAAGAGAACAGAGCTGTCAGGATTATGTCTACTTGGCAATTATGTTTATTGCAATGGTAATTTTTTACCTATTTACATGATAATTTCCGATAAAACGGTTTTGATGGTACAATAAAAACAGGTACTGTAACTATAGTAGATATTATAAGAAATATTAATACTTAAATAATAGATATTTTTTAAGAGATGATTTAAAGGAAGGGAGCGTAGTCTTTGCTCCTATCAGTGAGGGTAAGTTGTTCCACATCTTCACACCTTGATATTTTATGGAGGTCTAGGACTGAGAGGAGCGCATGGGGGTGTGGTCTTAGTAGCTCTGGGTGCCTAAAGTTGTATCTCTGATTATTCCAGAACTGGAAATAATTATTGTCAAGCAATTCATTGATAGATTTGTAAACAAAGTGGGCACAGCAGTAGGTGTTAATATCTTCTAATTTTAACTATTTAAATTTAGCAAATTTTTCGTTTGTGTGATCTGTTTTTTCAAGTAGGTTATTGTCCTTACAACTCTCTTTTGTGCAGTAACCAGAGATTGTATTTTTGAAAAGCCAGAGGCCCCCCCATAATATGTGACAGTGTATCGGGTGTTGATAAACAAGATCATGATAGATTTATTTCATTGCTGTGAGAGTGAGTGACTGTGGAGTGTGATACATGATACCGCACTGTTTATATTGACTTTACTGTGAATGGCTTGTATGTGGTTTCTCCACTTAAGTTTCTCATCAACAATAACTCCGAGGAATTCAGTATTTTGTTCGCGTTTGAGGACTGTATTACCAAGGTACAGGGTGTCATGGTCACAATGACTGCTGGTCTGTTTGAAACCTGATGATTCATATTATGCTCCACGCCTGCAAAACTTGTGGATAACTGGTGAGTTATCCCTAGGAAGAAGCGCGTTTTCTCTGGGCTTACGGTGCTGGCCATTTTCTCAGACTTCCTGAATCCAACCTCCCTTAAATTAAATTTGAATTAGTAGGAGAACACCCTTGCTTTGCGTCTGATGGCAGATGAAGCATTCAAGATCCATGTGACTGATGTTGAAAGCTTCAATTGTATTTACTGTTAGCGTAATTGTTACTATAAGTCAGGGTAGAGTCGGCAGTGAGAGTGAGGTATCATTGACTTCGGCCATATAAATGCCAGTGATTGCTGACCGAGACTAGTCACCTCTTTTTCACCTATGAATATCAGAGAACCTGATGTTCATAGTGAAATTGTTGTAAGGATGTTAATTATGAAATTAATTAATCAACCTGAAGGGAACCATTAGGCCAGCTTTCTTTGAAAATGTAATCGGATGCTACTTGTCTTAGGCTCCGCCCACCGGGACTGTCATCCTGAACCTTGAAATCAATTTAATTCTTGTCTTCGATAGCTCAGTCAGAGCATAGATTGAAAAGGGAATATTAGGAAATGGAAATGAGTTCGCAGTCTCAGTTTCAAACGTGAAGGTATACAGTAACGTAGTACATTGAAATACCTGGGGTGGGTGGAATTCAAAACAGAGTAGAGCAGGGGTGAGGAGCATGGGCGCTCTCGGGCGTCAGTCTAGTGTCCGATACTCCTCCACCCACAGGTATGTCCACTCCTTCCATATTATCCCTCGCCACTTTAAGTGATTTTGACTTAGTTAATAGTTTGAATATGCAAGTGATACTGATGTGTTTAAGTGAAGTATTCTTACGCCCTTAACGTCCTTTTGAAAAGTTAATGTTCATGTCAATCACACGAGTCTAGCGTCAGAAACTCATCCACCCACAGGTTCCTCTAGGAGTCTAGGCCACGACTCTTTAGCTTGGGGACGTCCTCCACACTAGTTTGGGAGATGGATGAAGGCCAGTAAACTCGGGTAAATTCGTGAACCCGAGCGTCACTAACTCACCACCACCTATAGGCCCCAGAGAAATGGCCAGCCTTCACCTCACTGGTCGCTGCCCAGCTTATCGATCACAGGCCGAGCAAACAACTGCCAGCCCCCATCATTGTCATGGATGAGTCCATTACTCAGTAGGGCTATCTGGTGGCTGTGTTATTCCTCCGAGAACACTTGTAGGTGTCCACCTGAATTTTCTGAGCGTGAGCAAAGGTACCACGTGCTGAAGAAAAGCTACCATTTCTGGTGCTGTTTGAGTAGTAAGGTTGATGCTGTAACTGGCGTCATTACCACGGGTAATAATGGTGCTCAAAGGTGCTGTGAGAGATTATTAGGTCCCGATGAGATATTAGCCGGAGTATTAAAGGAATGTAAGGAAGAGCTTAGTATGCCCTTAGCTAAGTTGTTTAACATGTTATTAAAAACAGGTGTAGTATCAGAATCCTGGAGGATAGCGAATGTAATACCGATTTTCAAGAAGGGGGATAGATCACTATCCTCTAACTACCGCCCAATCAGTCTAACATCAATAGTAGGCAAATTACTGGAAGCAATCATTTCAAAGTCTATTCGAAATCACCTGGAGAAGCACCGATTGATCAATGATTCCCAGCATGGCTTCACAAGCGGACGTTCATGTCTAACTAATCTATTAACATTCTTTTCATCAGTTTTCGAATCGGTGGACGAGGGGCACAATTATGATGTGATATATCTCTACTTTAGCAAAGCCTTCGACAGAGTCCCCCACGAAAGACTAATTAGAAAGGTAGAAGCACGTGGCATCAAAGGTTATATCCCTAAATGGATTAGGGCGTGGTTACAGGACAGGAAACAGCGAGTGAGCATTAATGGCACTAAGTCCCATTGGAGCAACGTCACAAGTGGAGTTCCCCAAGGCTCAGTACTTGGACCATTATTATATATTATATACATAAACTACATAGATATCGGCATAGACAGCAACATAAGCAAATTTGCTGATGACACTAAAATAGGACGTGTTATTAAATCTGACGAGGACTCCGCAAAACTTCAGGAAGATCTAAACAAATTTTTCGAATGGTCTGAAAAATGGCAGATGAAATTCAACGTGGACAAATGTAAAGTACTCAGTATATGAGATGTAAACAGGGAAACCAGATACCAGATGAACAACGATGCCATAGAGAAATCCGACTACGAGAGAGATTTAGGAGTAATGATAAGTAGGAACTTTAAGCAAAGTAAACAATGTGTTTTTGCTCGTAACAAGGCTAATAAAGTACTTGGGTTCACACAAAGGAGTGTTAGTTACAAGACTAGCGAGGTCATCCTAAAACTGTATCTTGTTCTTGTGAGACCACACCTGGATTACGCAGTTCAGTTCTGGTCACCGTATTACAGAATGGATACAGAATCCTTGGAAAGATTTCAGAGGAGAATGACAAGACTAATCCTGGGCATTAGGAACCTTGAGTATAGAGATAGGTTAAAGCATCTTAATTTGCACTCCCTCGAGAGACGTAGAGCGAGGGGCGACCTGATAGAGGTGTATAAGTGGAAGGCAGGGCTAAACAAAGGCGACATTACAAAGGTACTCAAACTATCCAACCAGGAGCGAACTCGTAACAATGGTTTTAAATTAGACAAATTTAGATTTAGGCGTGAAATAGGTAAACACTGCTTTGGAAACAGAGTAGTGGATGAATGGAACAAGTTACCAAATATCATCATTAACTCGAATACGCTGAATAGCTTCAAACATAGGTTGGATGCTTATTTGAGCAATAGGGGTTGGGTGTAAACGGGACTGCCCAGTATGGGCCAATAGGCCCGCTGCAGTTTCCTCCATTCTTATGTTCTTATGTTCTTATGTACACCCATTCATGGTGTAAGTGGAAGATGTACCTAAGTGCAACAGTACAAAATAAGTTAAACGAGGGAGTTGACCCCTGTACTTGCGTGTTACTGGAATTATTCATACAATCTAACTTCATTTTAATAAACCATTTTATAATTTTAATAAACCATTTCATGTATGTTCGGAGTATCATTTACCTGCAGTATTTTACCGTTATTCCTTCCTATTGCTTGATACCAGAATTACAATGTACCCATGTGCAGTGGGTTTTCTCAAGGTATAATATCAGTTTATTATGTATTACCCAGGTCCTGACTTTAGTCAATTCAGTGTTCATAGTTCTCATCAAGGAATCGAGGTCTGAGTTGCTGGCATAGAGATTACTATCGTCTGCAAATAATTTATATTTTATGAGTGTGCTGGCGTGGACTATGTCGTTTATGTACAACAAAAACAGTACTGGACTCAGAATGGAACCTTGGGGGACGCCATACAAGATTGGCGAGGAGTCAGATTGGTGATTATTATAGCAGACATACTGCATCCTGTTGGACAGATATGAGGTAAACCAATTGTGGGACAGGCCCCAAACGCCGTAATTCTCAAGCTTTGAAAGGAGGATGGTATGGTCGACAGTATCGAAGGCTTTAGAGAGGTCCAAGAATATACCGACTGTGAACTGACTGTCATCAAAGGAATTTAAGATGTCATTAGTAAAAGATAGCTGAGCACTCTCAGTCGACCTTCTAGCTCTAAATCCAAACTGTGAGTCTGTAAAGATGTTATTGGCATTGCAGAAGGAATTTAGTCTATTACATGCTAGCTTTTCTAGTATCTTACTCAAGGCTGGGAGGACTGATATGGGGCGGTAATTCTTGAAGAGACTTTTGTCCCAGATTTTTTATATGCTGGGTGAACTTTAGCAATTTTCAATTTATCCGGAAAGACACCACTAGTGAAGGAGGAGTTATAAATTTGTAGGAGAACAGGTAGTAATAAGTGGGCTACTTTCTTAATGATGCTCATTGGTATATTGTCTTTGCCTGCTGTTGCATCTTTGGACATTTTTATTATGGCCAGAATTCATCTGCTGTGACAGGGAATAAGAACAGCTCATTTTGCTGTCTGTTTTGCAGGTAGGCTCTAAATTCCTCATGGTGATCAAGGATACTCTCTGCCAGATTTTTGCCAACTTTAATAAAATATTCATTGAAGTGGTTGGCAATGAGGGAGGTTCCGTTACAACTGAATCATTTATCATAAAAGCTGAGTGGGGGGCCGAAGGCTGAGTGTTCCTGTTCTGAATAGAATTTATGACATTCGAGGCTTTCTTACCGTCGCCTGATACTGACTGGAGCTTATTTGTATAATTAAAATAGCTACGTCTGACATTTCTAACTGCTTGAATTAATCTATTTCTGATACTTCGGTAAGCATCACCGAAAGTTATGGGTCTTTTTGTAAATTTTCTTTGGAATTTGTGTATTTCTGTTATTATCTTAATATCGCTTGTGATATAGGGTTTGGAAATTGATACAGTTTTCACTGACTTAGTCTTCAGCGGGAAGCATTTATCAAAGCAAGCATTGAAGATACAAGAGAAGTTGCAGCTGTTCACGTTAGGGTTGTCGGAGGCATAGACAAGATCCCAGTTAGCATTCATTAGGTTGTTTTCAAAAAGGAACATGTTGTCGGTGCAGTAGTCTCTGTATTGTATTGAGACTCTGCTAGACCTTTCAGGTCTTGTGGCTGTTTTATACATAGTAAAAACTGGGAAGTGATCTGAGATACTGTTATAAATAATTCCACTTGCAAGATTGTTAGGAGTGTTGTTAGTCCAGATATGATCTATCACAGTGGCAGAGGTGGCAGTTACTCTAGTGGGTTTGGTTATAGTGTTGAAGAAGAGTTTAGAATGCCGGTAGCAAGAAGGTCTAATACTGGGATGTTAGTTTCTGGCTTTAAAAGATCAAGGCCATTGAGGTGTGAAGAAGGAAGATCTATGAAAATTATAATAGTGGGGTTAACGTACTCACAAGTGCTACAACCAACAGAATTAGGATGACCGGTACTGTTGAGGGTGATTCCCAGAGAGAGTGGGAGGTGCACCTGTCACTCGGTTTTGAGGGTTGCTGGTTTCCACCACAGAGGGTAGACGTGTAGTACTAGAGTTGCCGGCAGGGTGGGAAACTCCTCAGGCGATAGCGACAGTGGCTGGTTCCCCCTCAGTGGGGAGGGGGTTCTCGAGGAGCTTGGGGGGTGGTACTGCGGGTGGGCGGGTGTCCACTTGCCCCATCCCTCACAACAAGGGTTTTATGACTGAACGTCACGTGTTTCCTGGCTTTTTTAAACTGGTCCATTTGCTGTAGACGAGCTTTTAGTCGTACCTGGGCAGAGATCCTCGTTGACGAAGATAATGGTGCCCTTCAGTTTACTGGGTTGATAAAACACTTTGTCACAGTCAGAGGGGAATGAGAATTTTGTTATGATGTCACGGGGGCGAGAGGAGTAGGTTCCCGACGCGTTGATCACGGTCAAACTTTACATCAGGAAGTTTAAAATGCTAATTCAGCAGGCGTGAAATTTTGCGGTGGGATTACTCCCAGTACTCGTGGATATCTTCAGGGACTCCTGCAATCCTGAGGTTGTTTTGCCGCCCTATGTCATCCACATAATCCACCCGGTCTGCTTTTGTGCAAGTATTGTGGAATTGTTGTGATTAATATAAAGTGAGAAGACTTAGGAATTGTAAACTGTTTTATAAGGCATATATTTGGAAAATCCAAAATATTATAAAACATTCTTCAACTACAAGGGTCAAAAAATTCGCGAGCATACAAGCAATGCTGGGGCAGATATTATTGATATTTTAAATATAAATGATCCATTTTATTGTACTAATACAAGATTGAAAATACAGTATGGTCCCATCGTATCTTGTAATGTGGAACAAGTGTTTTCACATTATAATTGTATTCTTGCTGACAATAGGCGAAAGTCTTTTTTTTTAAATATACTGTACCATATTGTGATCAAGTGCATTTCTGGTTCATAAATGGTTTTCATTTTTTTATTAATATTCATTAAAAAAGTTGGTTTTTAATTTTCACACAAATGTTTGTGTTTTCAATATATTGTTATGCATGGCGTAATGTGTGTAGTATTTTGCGTTATTTGAAGGGAGAATGATAAGCACATAGTCGGTCTGGCTGGGCGTTTATTCTCTGTTCTTGGTTACAACGTGCCTAACACATTTCGTGTTTACACAAGCCGAAACACTTTCTGTCTTTGGTAAGAAGTAACATAATATATAATATATATATATATATTCAATAAAGGCAGCATATAAACATACATATATATATAACACTATTTCTCCCTTTCAAAAGAGAGCATGGCTGCTCCAAATCCTAAATAAACAAAACTTACAGAATTACATATGGCAGGGAAGAAGGGAATAGAACACAACAAATATAACTTCCTAAATAAACAGTTTTGAAAGGCCTGTTCACAATTCAGATAATTAGAGGTCTAATTTAATTACAGGGTTCCTAACTCTGTTTGATCTTCTAGGACTATTCCCTTCAAGTTTTATAGGGGTTTCACTTGCACTCTGTACATTATCATTGACAGACATATCATCACTACAATCAGTTGACACAGTGAGTGGATGCTGGGAAACATCATCTTTGAAATCATGATGATGATGATCTGAAACTGTTTCAAGTTTATCATCATGTCCTGGTGCTACATTCATCTCGTCATGTGCCTGAATGATGTGATCCACATGAACATATCTCAAAGAGTTACCACATTTCACTAAATATGTCCTAGATCCACATACCTTGTCATGACACCAATTACCACTTTGCATGTACAGTACCATAACCTTTAGCCATGTTCCTAACTCTCACCCTATCATTTACCTTGAACACTCTTTCACTGGAACTCTTATCATGATACATCTTTTGTTGAGCTTGTTTCCTCTCTACAACTTCAAACAGACTTGGCTTAACTAAACTTAATCTTGTTCTCAACTGTCTCTTCACCATTATCTCTGCAGGAGTACATCCCGTCACACTATGTGGCGTGGTTCTGTATCTGAGTAAGTTATTTGCTAGTCTGTGTTTCATTGATTTTCCAACAGTTCCTTGAATTACCTGCTTGGAAAGTGCTTCCTTTACAATTCTAACTGATCTCTCAGCTGCACCATTAGAGGCAGGATGATAGGGTGGGGTCAGTACATGCTTTACACCGTTGAATCTCATGAAGTTTTAAAACTCTGATGATTGGAATGGAGGACCATTGTTAGAAACTACCAATTCTGGTATTCCATGTTCGGCAAATATTAATCTTAATTCATCAAAGGTGCTACCAGCATTAGTACTGTACATGTGCGTAACATCAATCCACTTTGAATGACTATCAATTAATACAAGAAATTTGTCTGTTCCCTTATCACAGAAGTCAATGTGTACTCTTTGGAAGGGACGGGTAGGCCATTTCCAGGTTTTCAAAGATGTGCTGGGTGGCATACTCCTAACATTCTGACAAACAGAGCACTCACGTACCATCATTTCTATTTCACCATCCAGTTTAGGCCACCACACGAAACTTCTGGCCAGTGCTTTCATAGCACATATACCTGAATGTTCAAAATGCAGTTCACTCAAAATTTGCCCTCTAAAACACTGTGGAATTAACACTCTCATACCCCACAACACACATCCCTGTTCTACTGATAATTGACATCTCCTTAAATGATGCGGTTGAAAGTTTAAGGATGGACAAATCTCTGGCCATCCATTTAGTGTATACTCCAGGACTCTTCCTAATACAACATCTTTCCTAGTTTCATGAGCAATCATTCCGGAGGTGACTGGAAAATCTTCTGCTATCATGGTTACAGCATAAGCCTTAGGCTCTACTCCATCATTTGATCCACTAATGGCAACTTTGACAAAGCATCTGCATTGGAATGATCATCTGAGCGTCTGTACTGTATCTCATAGTCATATGCCGACAATATCAAAGCCCATCTCTGCATTCTTGCTGCAGCAAGTTAGGAACAGGTGATTTAGGACCCAAAATTGCCAAGAGAGGCTTGTGATCAGTTATTAAGACAAAATTTCTCCCATATAGATACTGGTGAAATTTCTTTACTCCAAATATGATAGACAAAGCCTCTTTCTCTATGTGTGCATAATTTTTCTCGCTTTGGATAAGAGTTCTCGAGGCATATGCAATGGGTCTTGCTTCACCGTTATCCATTATGTGACTTATGACAGCACCTAATCCATAGCCCGATGCATCACAAGCAAGCTTTAGTGTTCTACTGGTATCATAGTGGACCAAAACATCAGTACTAGACAGAGCAGCTTTACAATCTTCTAATGACTTCTGAGTTGCACTGTTCCATTTCCATGGTATCCCTTTCTGTAATAGTTCATGCAGAGGGGCTAAAACTGATGAAAGTCCACTCAAGAACTTTGAATAATACTGTATCATACCTAGGAAAGCTTTCAATTCACTACATTTTTTGGAGCAGGTAACTTTACTATGGCTCCTACTTTATCTTCTACAGGTCTCAGCCCTTCTGCATTCACTTTGTAGCCAAGATAAGTTGCTTCTTTAGCTAGGAATGAACATTTGCTCTTTTTGAGCCTGACATTGTGTGCCAACAATCGTTCGAATAATGTGGCTAGGGTTTTGACATGATATTGGATGTCACTGTCAACAATATGGACATCATCCTGAAAACATAACACATTGGGAAGACCCACAAGAATTTTGTCCATGATGCACTGAAATAACTTTACTGCACTTTTAACACCATAAGGCAACCTTTTGAACTTATACAATCCTTTATGAGTGTTGATGGTAAGGTACTGTTGACTTTCAGCATCAACAGAGACCTGAGCATATGCTTGGGACAAGTCTAACTTAGTGAAAATGGTTCCACCTGTTAGTGCAGCAAACAAATCTTGAGATGTGGATAAGGGATATTGCTCATCCTTAACAGCTTGATTAATGGTAACTTTATAATCACCAAATAGTCTAACAGATTTATCAGCCTTAGGTACAATTTCTATCGGAGCAGCCCAATTGCTCTTGGCGGTTTTCACAATAATTCCCTCACTCACAAGTCTGTCGAATTCCTTCTCAACCTCACCTTTCAATGCATAAGGAACAGGTCTGGACTTAGCATATATGGGTGTAACATCTTTGTCAATGGTGATATGAGCTTCATAACCCTTTATACCATCCTGTCCCTTTACAAATAAAATCTTGTATTTTTCAAGCAATTTCTCAAGACCTGGAATACTGTTACACATTCTAACACTAAATATCTCCTTCCAGTCCACCTCAAGTTCACACAACCAGTTCTTACCTAACAAAGTTTGTTTATTCACATAACTAGCTATAATTAATGGCAACTTTAAATTCTGATTTTTGTACTTTACCTCACACTCTAATTTACCTTCTGTGTTCAAAATCTCTCCAGTATAAGTTCTCAAATTGACACCCGAGTCTTCTAAAGGCACATGCGCAAATAGTTTCTCATACATATCTTTACTCATTATGGAGAAATCAGCTGCAGTATCCATTTCCATGGTTACAGGTGTGTCATTAATACACAAGTCCACATTATACCTACGCTTAACTTTCTCTTCACGACTGGTGTAAATAGTAAACACATGGGCACTCTCATCATTATCAGATCCAAAATTACTAACATTCTCATGAATACTGTTTTTCATTTCCTTCTCTCCACCTTCAACGGCATATACTCTACCTTTATCACTTCTAGAGGCAGGAGCAATATGTCCAATACGTTGACAATTGTAACATTTTGAATTCTTGAACTTACACTGAAAGCTTTTATGTTTTCCTAGGCACCTCTTACATTTTAAATCAGCATGTGTTCCTTGTTTTGTGGTATACTTATTCCTTTTAGCTATAGTTACTTTACACACTGAGCCACTACTGCTAACTGTTTCACTACCAGCATTGGGAACAAATTCTCTGGTGTTTTTCTCGGCCAATTCCATGCTTGTAGCTATCTGACATGCACTTTCAAAAGTTAAGTTAGTGGTGTTCATTAACTTATTCTGCATTTTTTCACAATTCAGGCCTATTACAAACCTGTCTCTTAGAGCTCGGTTCAAGAACTGTCCAAAGTTACAGTGAATGGATAACTTCTTCAAAGCTACTATATAATTACTTACTGATTCATCATTACCTCTATTTCTGGTGCCAAATCTGTAACTTTCAGCGATCTCAAGTGGAGCAGGATCAAAATGTTGCTTCAGAATCTTGGTAATCTGAATCAGTGAGGAATCTTTGGGTTTGTCTGGAGTAAGCAGATTGACCAGAGTAGAATAAACATTAGCTCCTACCTCTGTCAAAAAGATTGCTTTCCTTTTCTCTTGAAGGGCTTTCTTCTTCTGAGCATCACCACCGTCGTCCATTAATTCATTTGCCAGAAAGAGGAAGTCCATTCTCTCACAATTTGATGTGAAGTCTTCCTTGTCTGCATCATACTCCTCCAATCGTCCGATGTATCCACTGCCACTGACGCCAGCCATGGTTGCTCTCTTCACTTAAATTCTCCAGGTTCAGAGTAGCCTTCCCTTCAGTGGTCACTATCCTCTCTTCAAGGACTTCACCAACACTTTGAGGATCCCATCCTCGTCGCCAGTGTAGTATCTTGCGTTATTTAAAGGGAGAATGACAAGCACATGGTCGGTCTGGCTGGGCGTTTATTCTCTGTTCTTGGTTACAACGTGCCTAACATATTTCGTGTTTACACAAGCCTAAAAACTTTCTGACTTTGGTAAGAAGTAACATAATATATAATATATAATTCAATAAAGGCAGCATATAAACATACATATATATATAACAATGGGCAGTCGGAAACCATAATCTCTAGCCCACCTGGGTCGGTGCTGGAGGTTAGTACAGTGTCCTTTCTGGTCGGGGGCCCACCCTACCCATCACGAGGCAACACACGCACGAACACACACAGTCATAGTACGGCTGTATAGATGATATTATGTATAAGTATTGTACATGGCATTTTATACTCTGCATTATCTTCATTATATATGAACACGAAGAAAAATTACCATAGGTTGTAGTTACGAAAGTATGAATGGAAATAAACACTTCCAAACCACCCAGTGAATCCACACAACGTTTACAGCGCTTGTGTGTGTGTATGCCAGACCACGATGCTTCCACCACACCCCATCTATAACTTTTATTCTCCCTTCATTCACATAACTATATCAAAAATCGTGTTTAATTTAACTACATATTTCAAAAACCTTAAATTACATGTGGATCAGTCACTCCTCATTTGACACACCTATAGTGTAATACTTTGACCATCCCACCTGGGCACATGGAGGCCCACTGTATTTCTCACGAGGCAACATACGCACGAACACACAAATTATGATATGAACCCTTCCAGGCTTCACTATCATTATAATGTTATGTTCATCGTGCTCTGTATCTTGGTAACTAGTCATAGTATCAGTACATGGAAGAAAATCTATATTAATATACTGTAATATTGCATTTTATTGCAAACCATAGAAAATCTCGTTTAACCATTGGATGTGACGGAAAGCACCACACACTGGAGTTACGAAATGAAGAACCGAAGGACACATGAATGACCGACCTGACGTCGTGTGCAGGGAGGCCTGCCTTATTAGTCTGGACACTGTTGCTCAAAGGGTAAGTCGTATAATTCATCCTTGCATTTGTTGAGAAGAGTTAAATATATGTTATAATATATATATGTATATATATATATATATATATATATATATATATATATATATATATATATATATATATATATATATATATATATATATATATACTATATACTTTCCCTCACCCTAGCAAACTAGTTAGCATAGCATAACCAAACAGCCTCCCAAGGACCAATAGGTCTGTATATAATATGTGTGCACACGCTAAATTGACCTAGTATATTTTACTAATGTCTCAGTGTCCATGGGTTTTCTTACAGTTTGGCTGTGAGTTTTCTATTTTGTCTATCTGCCAGTTCAACAGGACTGCTAACCATCCTCCCAGCACCTCATATGCCATCCCAGACCCACAGCCTATATGTATGGTGCAAGACCGCAGTCCAATACATACAAGTCAGGCAGTCAAGCATATGGTTGTTGAATGGGATGTTGAGGAGGAAACGAATGAGGCAGTGAGGAGACACGCACATAATGTGTGGAAGGGAATAAGGAGGAGGCCGAACATCTGCAGCAATCTGGTAGATTCCATGCCCACCAGATTGAATGAAGTTATAGCAGCAGATTGAGGTTGGACACGGTATTAACCTGTGGTCAAGAATTAAATCTCCGCCCACGACGGTGCCTTGTAGGGGGTGGCGGGGGAGTTAGCTCTCTGGTGTAACCTCGTTGGGGCCACATAGACTTCGTTTCCTAACTCTCGGGAATTTGTCCAGGTATTTTACTATGTGGTTTTACGTCACTTCACATAAATATGCTTACAAAATCTATGCATTAATATGCATAACTCTTGGGAATCTGTCCAGACATTAAATATATGTTATATATTACAATAATCACATTGATATGTTTACAATGTTTATACATAATAATTGTGAAAAATATTTTTGGGGTTTCAATTAACCAATAGTCATGCCTATAAAACAATCTTGATGCTCTAAGTGCATGTATGTGTAAAATAACGAGTAACTGATCCACATTATTTTGGTAAATAAAGAAATGAAAAGCAAGCACTTAGCCATGCGGATATAGTTACACGGAAGAAGGGAAATAAGGATGAACCATGGTTTTGATGGAAACAATGTGCTATGGGACGATGCTCACAATGACGAATGGGAGAAACCTCTCTATGAAACATCTTACCTACTAAGGATGAAGCTTAATGTTACAGAACACACACACACACACACACACACACACACACACACACACTGTAACTTTATGTGACGCGTTGTCTGACTTGGGGTGGCTTTGAGCGAACCATACACTTGATATTACAATTTATGTATCCTTCCTGTCCATGATTTACAACAATAACTGTAGGGCAAAAGTTACAATATTATACTAATAATACTGTCATGTATTGATATTATGACTAGTTACCAAGATACAGAGCACGATGAGCATAACATGATAATGATAGTGAAGCCTGGAAGGGTTCATATCATTATTTGTGTGTTCGTGCGTATGTTGCCCCGTGAGAGTTACCGTGGGCCTCCATGTGCCCAGGTGGGATGGTCAAAGTATTACACTAAAAGTGTGTCAAATGAGGAGTGACTGATCCACATGTAATTTAAGGTTTTTGAGATATGTAGTTAAATTAAACACGATTTTTCATATAGTTATGCGAATGAAGGGAGAATAAAAGTTATAGATGGGGTGTGGTGGAAGCATCGTGGTCTGGCATACACACACACAAGCGCTGTAAACGTTATGTAGATTCACTGGGTGGTTTGGAAGTGTTTATTTCTATTCATACTTTCGTAACTACAACCTATGGTAATTTTTCTTAGTGTTCGTATATAATTAAGATAATGGAGAGTGTAAAATGCCATGTACAATACTTATACATAATATCATCTATACAGCCGTATTATGACTGTGTGTGTTCGTGCGTGTGTTGCCTCGTGATGGGGAGGGTGGGCCCCCGTCCAGAAAGGACACTGTACTAACCTTCAGCACCATCCCAGGTGGGCTAGAGATTATGGTTTCCGAGTGTACAGTGGTACTTTGCGCCATGCATATTTTTTAATCATATTTTTTGTAATTGTGTGTGAGCAGGGCTGATACTTGATGCATTAAATTATTTTCTGTGTGTATGTAGGTATTTTTGTAGCTTAATGTGGGAGTTGATTAATATTAGTATTAGGGTTGTAGTCCCCTGGAGTATGGAGCAATGTCAGTCATAGGCTGGCCTTGGAGGTGGAAGGATGTTTGAGTTTGTCAGGTGGATACCTTTCCAAATCAGGTTTAGTTGAGTATTAATTATTCAGTGCAATCAATGGTGATATTACAAAGTAGTTATTGTTTATTCAATGTGTATATATTAGTGGTTTACTCAGGATTATGTTAATTCTTTATTATCTTGATTTAATTTATCTGTTCATGATGGAACCTACACACTTATTATGGTAAAAAAAAATTACTGTATTAAATTTTATTTAAATTTTTTATTGTGTGTATAATTCCAAACGTTCACTCCTGAACTGTTGGGATAAAGAGGGTTGTTTGAACCCAGGAATAAGATGTGCTGAGTTGCCAATTTGTTTTTGTTTGTTTTTTGTGCCATATGTGCCTTGATTAGTATATTAATCTTTAACGTAATTCAAGTTAATAAGTCATGGCATAACAATATACATAAACGTAACAAATACTACATTTAGTTATTATTTGAAAATGTATTAAGTACTTCTGAAGCAAGAGAACTTTTTTGTCTACTTTCCATAAAAAGAATACTTTTTCAGTATTGTTTAATAAATTACTTTAGGTCAGTATATTGTTGTTTACTTTTATTTAATCCTTCATTTAAAAATCCTACTTCAGCAACATTCTGTCTGGGAAAGTAAATTTACTGAGAAAATGAACCGAAAAGGTGTTATTACTTATTAATTATTATTTATTAACTTGTTTTAAAGTGCATATTTTCTCAGTTTCTACTGCCATTTTTATGCCTAGATAACTCTATATTCGAAGTGTGGAGTCAAGCTGTACAGCCATTACCCTGTTACAGTGTTGTGAAGAATTACTGTTCATTAAAGGAGGCCTTCATCGTCTTTAATTATGGAGTTGCCTTCGGATGAGCGGAGGGGGGCTGCTCAGCGAGTGATTGGCCCATAAAATGTTTTAGTGGAATTGAAAAATTCGCTCATCTTGTGCTGATCTGCAAATTTTCGTGTTTCACATGCTTTATTTTTAAACCAGTTGTTCTTTAGATTGTGAAGTTCCCGCTGAGCCGCCACTTTCTTCTTGCAGAAGGTATCAGCTTTGGTCTGAGACTGAAGGTTGTTCTGCCAGTCAGTTAAAGCAGCAAGTTTATCATCAAAGAGTACATTGATTTCCGGGTCATTTTCATCAAACCAGTCCTGGTGTATTCTCTCGATCTGGCCGAGGGTGTCTCTGCAGGATTTTGTCATGACAGTTTCGAGAATATCCCATTCGGCAGAGATTTGGGTTGTTTGTTGTCGGGTTGTTTATTAGCCCATGTTTGAGCTGCTTTCTGAAAGCACGTGCTACTACTAGATCCTCTAGATGCTTAGTGTTAAAACCTCTTCTGGAGGCTTGCTGTTAATATTTTCTGTAATAAAACACCTGAATCACTCTCAGCTCGGTATAATATATATTCTAATAATTATACAGTTATTAGTACCCAAATAAAAAAGAATGGTTGCTTGTGTTTAGCACTAACTAATCTGAGATTATCTGGATACAATAATGATCTCTCTAGGTGTTCAGTTTCTGTGAGTGTTAGTGGTTAGGGCTCTCCTAACCTCCCTGTAACTTGAGGTGTTCCCCAGGGTACTATCGCCTCGCTCACCCTGTTTGTGCACTCATCAACAACCTCCTCTTACCCCTAGTCTACCACACAACCTCCTCTCACCTACAACCATCCACACGACCTCCTCTCACCCACAACAAACCCCACAACCTCCTCTCACCCACAACAAGCCCCACGACCTCCTCTCACCTACATCCGATCCCACGACCCCACAGCCTCCTCTCACCCACAGCCAACCTCACGACCTCCTCTCACCCACAACAAACCCCACGTCCTCCTGTCACCCACAGCCTGCCCCACAACCTCTTCTCCCCCCACGACCTCTTCTCACCAACAACCAACCCCACGAAATCCTCTCACTCACATCCAACCCCAGGACCTCCTTTAAGGCTCTCACCCACAGCCTACCCCACGACCTCCTCTCACCCACATCTAACCCCAGGACCTCCTCTCACCAACAACCAACCCCACGAAATCCTCTCACCCACATCAGCAGCCCCAGGACCTCCTTTAGGCTCTCACCCCACAGCAGCCAGCCTCGGCCTCCTCTCACCCCTGTAAACCCCACGTCCTCCTGTCACCCACAGCCCTGCCCCCACCAGCCTCTTCTCCCCACGACCTCGCCTTCACCAACAACCAACCCCACAGAAATCCTCTCACCAACAACAACAACCCACGTCCTCCTTTAAGGCTCTCACCCCAGCCTACCCACGACCTCTCTCACCCACATCCAACCCCAGGACCTCCTCTCACCCCAACCATCCCACGACCTCCTCTCACCCACAACCATCCCCACGACCTCCCCTCTCACCCAACCATCCCCCACGACCTCCTCTCACCCACAACCATCCCCACGACCTCCTCTCCACCCCACAACCATCCCCACGACCTCCTCTCACCCTAACCATCCCCACGACCTCCTCTCTACAACCATCCCCGACCTCCCTCTCACCCAGCCATCACGACCTCTTTCCACCCATCCAGCAGGACCTCCTCTCACCTGACCATCCCCGCTTCCTCCTCTCCACCTAGCCATCCCGGCCTCCTCTCACCCCAACCATCCCGACCTCCTCTCACCTAGCCATCCCCGACCTCCTCTCACCCCTAGCCATCCCCGACCTCCTCTCACACAACCATCCCCGGCCTCCTCCTCACCCCAACCTCCCCACGACCTCCTCACCCCTAGCCATCCCCGACCTCCTCTCACCCCAACCATCCCCGACCTCCTCTCACCCCAACCATCCCCGGCCTCCTCTCACCCACAACCATCCCACGACCTCCTCTCACCCACACCCTCCTCTCATCCACATAACCTCATAGCCTCCTCTCATCCACATCCTACCCTACGATTTCCTCTCATCCAAATCCTACCCCACGATCTTCTTTCATCCACATCCAATCCTACGATCTCCTCTCACCTACAACCAACCCCACGACCTCCTCTCATCCACATCTAACCTCACGACCTCCTCTCATCCCACCCCAATTCACTCCTCCGATGTTGACTCCGCTCTTCACTCCTTTATCCAATACATGTGCCAATACACTCTCGCTAGTCACTTGTTGCAGACTTCTACAACACCTACTCACCGTGTCATTCCATTCTGAGTTAAGGCTTCTGTATCATCGTTTCTTTCACACACACACACACACACACACAGTGTTTTCTCATCTCTTAACAAAACCACCAATAATGTTTGTTTTTTTAATCTTTGTAACCTCGATTTGTAACAAGATTAATCAACTTTCCAACAAATTCTTAAGAATATGTAGGTATTATTTGGCCTCTGGTAACGGATTCATATACTAATGAGGCCAAACTTTCACTGTATATCAATAAAAGACATATTATCAGCTGCTCAGAGTTAAAACAACCTCAGATCAGCTGTGAGAGTGAATAGTGCTGTCATGTGTGTATAGAACTGCGTCGTCTAGTTCCAATATTCTATACTAACAACCTGGCCACAAAATCCATTTGACTTATTGATGAAGATTCAATTACTCAGCCATGAAACTGTGGCCCACCGGAGCGCTGTTGTTGCTGCCTTTTCCTTCCCCTTGTTGTGCAGACCTGAGTAGTGTTGTTCCATCCCTCCCTTCCTACCTCCCCCTTCCCCTCTGGACTGGCCTTTGATGAATTTACTTCCCCTCTGCACGCTATGCCCAACTGTGTCAACCTGCAGAGTCTGCTTGGAGAACACACACACACAAATTTCCTTTGTTCCCTGTACAAGAATACTGTGTAACAACTCTCCCTCAACTGTCTTCCCTTCAGCAGGTAGATCAAATCTAACCTCACTTGTCTTGTTCTCTCGTAACCTGGATGTCATGCGTCATGATAATCATTCTTGTGCTTTTTTTTCAGCATTACAGGAGGGGAGCGCGTCGTGGCTCCAGACCTTGAATGTCTCTTATGATTCTCCATAAAACTGAAAGAAAATGGTAAATTGTTTTCATCTTGTGTTTGTGAATATTACACTCATGCCAGAAAATGATCTGGTGATTATTTACTTCACAGTTCGCCAAAAGTAACCCAACACACTTTTAACGCTTCACCAACAATTAAGATACTTTCCACGTGTCGCTAAAAATGACTTGATACATTTCACGTATCGCCAAAAGTTGCCCAAAAAAATAAAAAGTAAAAGTAGACAAAGAAGCTCTTTGAGTATTATCATAATTAGTCTGGCGTTGGCACAAGTTATCCATGTTATTTCTAATGAGCGAAGTTGAGACGCCTGAAAGATAAATTTTTGTTGGACAAGTTAGAGGTGGTCGAGAGGGAACCATGTGTCACCATCACCTCACCATTTTTCTCCTAGGACGCACAATACCCTCACCAAGTTTAGTATCAGAACTTTTTAATGAATGGTGACTGTCATTATTACCTCACATCACCTCAGCTCAGCTCAGCTCAGCTCACCTCACCTCACCTCACCAAGTTTAGTGGTGGCCCCTCATCTGAACCTTTTAATAAGTGGTGACTATCACCTCACCTCACCCTCTTCTTTTCTTTTAACATTTTGTGATTTATAATAACCTGTCACCATCACCGTTCCACACTATGATTTCACACTATATCACCTTCAATTTCGCCCAGGGTCCCACCATCATATCACTCTCGTGTTATGGTTTTCACTCAATTCACCATCAATATTTTTTTCTTTTATTTGCACTATCAACACAATATTTATTTCTCGTTTATAGTATGTCATCCTCATATTTTGGTGGGAATTTTCACAAACAGAATAACAAGTCCAGTAGAATTTTCGCTATCACCTTAATATTTCGTTTGTTTTCACTGTCACTTCACTATCTGTCTTTTTGTAGCTTTTAGCACCACCTCACTATCATCTGTTATAACTCTTACCATCACCTATCATCTGACAACTCTCACCATCATCTGCCATAACTCTCACTACCATCATCTGCTATAGCTTTCACCATCACCTGCCATAACTCTCACCAACTTCATCTGCTATAACTCTCACCATCATCTGCCATAACTCTCACCATCACCTCACCATCACCTGCCATAACTCTCACCATCACCTCACCATCACCTGCCATAACTCTCACCATTACCTACCATAACTTGCACCATCACCTACCATAACTCCCACCATCACCTCATCATAACTCTCACCATCACCTCACCATCACCTTATTACAAAGGTTTTGTGTCTACTTACTTTACTCAGTCGTGGTGGTGCTGTTGTTACTTAAGGGGGTCACTTGAGTCTATGTACATTTTGGTATCCATCCATCTGTTACTGGGGGAACCCTTTTGTTTTAGATTAATGTATTAGTTAGGAAGGGTAGTGGAAAGAGACATTTTCCATTTAAGTTTATTCAGCAAGGACGTGACATGAGGGCGCCTGCGTTCATCCTATTTTCTAACTAGACACCGTGGGGAGGGGGGGGGGGAGAATGGAGCTCATTATACACCCGCAAAAACTAAAGAGAAAACATTAACTACACATCACCGATCCTTCAGTATAGACGGTGGCCGGGCCACACACAGGAACCTCACAGCCACACTTCAACAACCAAACTGTCTGTCTCTTTCTTACACTCCTATCCTGTTGTCGAGGACTTTTTCAGTCTCCAATCAGAGTAGGATTTTTCCAAGGGTTATTATGTTCTGTTACCTGATTGGTTGGCACACTGTATGGGCGGGGCCATCTCCATGGCACCCCATATAGGTTTACTTGTTATTCGTTGAGGCTGTAACTAATTGTGTCCATTTGGTCTGACAAGTGCCATAAACATTGTAACGGTCGTTCACATGGGTGTATAGGTACCTGCCTGTGTGTATGGACGCCGGTCTGTGTGGGGTGTTCCTGTTTATTACAACCTCACCATAAATCTCACCATAACTCTCACCATCACCTCACCATAACTCTCACCATCATCTGCCATAACTTTCACCATCATCTACCATATCTCTCACCATCACCTCACCATAACTCTCACCATCATCTGCCATAACTTTCACCATCATCTACCATATCTCTCACCATCACCTCACCATAACTCTCACCATCATCTGCCATAACTTTCACCATCATCTACCATATCTCTCACCATCACCTCACCATAACTCTCACCATAACCTCATCACGGGAAGCAAGATCGACAAAGTAGATCCAATTTTTTCCCTCCTCCCCCTCATTTCATGCAAATTTTTCCCTCTTTCGCACTCGACATACTTTCTGCTCTTCTCCTCTTTGTTCACCTTCTGCTCAGAAAAGCCCCGGGTGCGTCTTTTCTTTCTTTCGCACTAAACAAACATTAAAGACATTCTCTTATTCCTTCCTCTTGTTCTTATTCATACAGACAACCCAGGTGTCTATGCATTCCCTAATAATCATCTGTAATCTGTCTGTCTGTGATCCCCCTACCTGTCAGTGTTCTCCCTCAAAGCTTCTGTCTGTGTGTCTGTGTACCCCAGCTCCATGTTTGAGTTCTCCTAGCCATCTGTCTGCTTGTCTGTATATGTCTATCTGTCTGTCTGCCTATCTGTCTGACATTACCTAAACTTGAGAACACCTGAGCCCATCCTTCAACCAGCTGTATTATATAATTATGTTCCTTCAAGGCAAAACTCCCCCCCCCTCTCATTGGTTCTTCCCTCTCTCTAGGCCACTTCATCTCTCTTGGCCACTTACCTTCTCTTCGCCACTTATCCGTACTTAGCCACTTCCCCTCTCTAGGCCAGTTCTTTTTTCTTGGCCACTTTCCTCTCTTGGTCATTTAACTTCTCTTGGCCACATCTGCTTTCTTACTTTTTACTTGTTTTATCCTCTTCACCACTAATCGGCTCGTTTGCCGCTTGGGCGATCGGTCACGTCTCTGTTACTTTTCTTTATATTTTATCCTCTTCACCAAATGATCGGCTCGTTAGCCTCTTGGGCGATTGGTCACGTCTCTGTTATGCACTATTGGCAAGTACTGGGCATGCACCGGCTCCTGAATGTACCTAAACCTGCTCCAGTGTTGGTCAAGTCTAGTCTTGAAAGAGCTCACACTCGGTGCCGGCACAACACTTTCTGGTAGATTGTTCCAAGAATTTACAACTCTCACTCCGAAAAAGTTTGCTCTCACAGTTTTCTGGACTTGCGGCTTTTTCAATCTTGAGCTATGACCCCTTGCGGGGCAAGCGTCCGCCAGCTCCAAGTATGGACACTCGACTGAGTAGTGCCCCTTGAGATGCTTATACACCTTGCCCGTCTGTAGTATAAGCTAGGCAATTTCAGGCGCTCCAATCTCTCAGGGTAGCTAAGATGCCGAAGGGCAGGCACCAGTCTGGTGGCCCTCCTTTGAATATTTTCAACCAACTGACATATCTCGGGGACCAGACGGGGAGACAGTACTCCAGATGGGGTATACTGCCAGACTGGGGTCACTAATTCTGAGGGAAATTCTTAACTCTAATCTTAATTTCTAAGGGTCGCTGCCACCAGATCCCTTCTGGACAGTATGTAACTCGTTAGGTAGCGTGCAGAGTGGACTAGGCATTGGGTTAGGTTTGTCATTGACCAGATCGATAAGGGGAAAGAAGGGTGAAACCATAACATGTCTTAACTAATTTATTCTTTATAAACTATATGGTAACAAAAAAAATACATTTGAGCTGGCCTTCCTCAGAAGAACAACGATGAGTTTGGTTACCCTGCTTACAATATCATTTAACACTTCGGACTGCTCCACCTGTATGGAATCATACAGGTCATCATACATATTAACACCCTCTCAACACACCCGTTACCCTCCACACCTGCAAGTATGGGACTCCTTGTAATTTCTAGGTATACCTAACAGGCACCTCGTTCGCACACCGGCCTCGGTGGGTAGAGACGAGGGCTACACCAAGAGACATTCCAGTACTATTTCTACGCCTGATATTACAGGTCGCTCCAAGTGACAACCGCGGAGTTTCTCAAGCGTTTCCTTATTTGTTCTACTCATTTGGGGTGGTGTGCTGGGGATCCACAGGTTCACAGTGGAAGTGCATGACCACTGTGGTGTGGCCTTCACAGTGTGATCATGGCTGACGCCCGGTAGGCGCTCAGAACGCGTCGTCCTGTGTTGGGAGAAGTCGAGGCATCACTGAGAATACTGCCGGAGGTGCCTTCGTCACCACACACTAGTACACCATGACTCCACTTTATGACATCAGGAAAGGTTTTAAGATGTAAAAACTGCCAGATAAGTCCTTTTTAGGGCTGAATAAAGCACGATGAAGGACATCGACCTGTGTTGGGAGAAGTCGAGGCATCACTGAGGGTGATGTCCGGACTCCCACCCTCCTCTCTGTTTAGGCCTACAGTTTCCAATCTTCAATTTTCACTTTGGATTCCCATGGTTCCCACATCTCCATTTTCCCATCTATTGCCACCTCATGCCCAATAAATACATATCTCAATCCTAAACTACACACTAAGGTAAGGGTCTGGTTTGCTAGTTCCTGGGTAAATTCATTGGGTTATAATATCAACGCCGCACACCCGAGGCTGCCAAGGCGCCAACCCAAACAAAGCCTAGCATCGTATTTTCATGGCGTGGGTATACAAGATATTCTTTTTGAAGCATAGTTTCTAGATCACTTCCAACACTTCACATAGTTCTGATACCTTTATCCTTTTTCCAGATCATTGTTCTCATGTATTTTCATATGATAACTGTGGAAGTTATGTTCGCTACACGTTCACAGACGTAAATAGTATTGTAGTGGATTTCTCCCCTACAAACGCTGTTTGTCGCTGCATAGCCGACCCCACGAATTCCCCTGTGTATGCCTCGTGGTCTAGGTCAACCAGCGTCGCCATACATCACGGAGCGGGGGTCAACTACTAAGCCACGCCAACCCCCGCTATTTAAGACCTGACCTCGTGGTGATCTCTCTCTTTCTACCTACACCAACCAGCCAGCAACAACTCCTCCTCCTCCGCCTGCCTGGCGGTCCTCGCTCCCGCCGGCGAGCATGGCGACCCACAAGCTGTCCTCCTCTGAGCACCCTCACCAAACCAGCTCTCTCTACATCACGCTTGTAACCATGCTGCCTTCCCAGCACCAAGCTGCATTGTACATCCAATACAACATGTATATAGAGAGCACATTGTGAGTTTCCTTTCTCCAACCCATCCTGAGTCCGAACAAACTACCATACCCCCACACTGTGGGGGCCCCACAGTGTGACCTTCAAACCATGATCCGCACTTAATCCTACAGTACACTAGCCCGGCTCAACTGGACTTTCCCAATCATCTTATGGATACCCTGAATTCTCCTTAATGCTATGAATACATACAATTAACATTATATAACTGTACCTGGGTACAATACAACACATGGTCTAGTAACATTGAGTAGGTGAGTTATCCTTTAACAATGATTCCCCTTTTTCTGAGATTCTACAAGCGCGGTGGGTTTGAATATTATATAGCGTGATATGAATTAAATAGGGTTTTTAGGAATGACAATGATGTGCGCAGTACAGGGGAAGCACTTCACTCTTAAAGATCGTTATGAGGGACGGACCGTATAGATATCTGAACGACCTTCTTATAAGACCCAATAATTTATTTGCCTGATTTACCTTCTTCTCGCAATGGTCCGAGAACTTCAGCTCATTGTCAACATTCACACCTAGATCCTTCTCACATTCAGTCTCAAATAGTTCAGTTTCTTCATCCCGTTGGGACATATGATACGCCTCCTTACCGTTGGTACGCCCCAAGTGCATCCTCTTACACTTCGTGACATTGAATCTCAGCAGCCATTTCTTCGACCATTCTTGGAGCCCACAGAGGTCCTTCTGCAGCTCTTCACAGTCCGCTTGGTTCTTGATTTCCCGAAATAACTTGGCGTCATCGGCAAACATTTGTATGGAGGAGTGTACAACGTCAGGTATGTCATTTATGAAACAAACAAACAACAGAGGGCCCAATACACTGCCCTGTGGTACCCCGCTTGTGACAGGCATGGATGATGATTTCATGCCATTAATCACCACACACTGCTTGCGGTCATGTAGAAAGTCTTCCATCCACGCAAGGACATTGCCCCAATTCCGTACCCTTCCAGTTTGATTTTCAGCCTTTCGTGGGGTACACTGTCGAAAGCCTTGGCAAAATCTAGGTAAATATTGTCAATATTACCACCCAGTTCCAGAATAGGGATCCAAATATCCGATACCTTGAGCAATTGTGTTAAGCAGGAGAGTCCCGGCATAAAACCGTGTTGGCAATCCTTTACAAGGTTGTTTGGTAGTAGATGTTCCATTGCTGCATCTCTGATAATACTCTCAAATACTTTACATATTATGCTGGTCAGGCTCACCGGTCTATAGTTGTTCATGGAGTGACGATCGCCCTTCTTGAAGATAGGACTCATATAAGCCACCTTCCATTCACTGAGGACCTTTCGTTCATCCAGGCATTTACAAAACAGGATCTTCAGGGGCTCGGCAAGCTCATTGCTCAACTCTTTTAGCACTCTAGGATGCACCATGTCAGGGCCGGGACTCTTATGCACCTTTAGCTTTGACAGTTTATTTCTAATACCCTCTTCTGTGAACACAATGTGCATCAGTGCTGTGCCGAACCGTCTGTCCTCAAATGCAGGAAGGTTAATCGCACCCTCTCTTGTGAACACCGAGGAAAAGAAGCTGTTCAATGCCTCAGCGTTATCCTGGTCAGAATCTGCGTAACTACCATCTTCAAGCCTCAGGTTTGATACTCCTACTCGCGTTTTTAATTTCGACTTTGCATAGCGGTAAAACGCCTATGGGTTTGACTTGACCTCGCTTGCAACCAGCCTCTGGAACGCCTTTTCAGTCCTTCTACATTCTATCTTTGATTGGTTTCTGGCTCTTGCATACAACCTCCTGTCCTGCTCATCATTTGACCCAACCCACGTCTTGAATTTGTGGGTTTTCTTCTTAACTTTGTCTACCGCCGCTTGGTTCATGTGTAGGGAACCCCTCGTATTCCTAGAGGCACTGGGTTTAGTCTTGGATAGATATTTATCGATCAAATGGGTCACTTTACTAGTTATGATATTCAGCGTAGTGTCTGCGTTCTTGTGCCTTAATGAGTCCTGCCAGTTGATACCTCTCATCTCCTCCCTCATCCCGTTGTAATTTCTCTTGTAATATTTGCACCTTGGCCTGGCCTTATCCTGAACTAGGTAACAGTTAAATCTGAATGACAACACTTTATGGTGACTGGTGCCAACTGGGACAAGGTGTTCCAGTTGGCCATCATTCCCTTCCCTTTTGTTATGATGAGGTCTTGTGACTTGGGTGTTTGCTCCCCTCTGTAATGAGTCGGGTCTCTAACATGTTGGAACAGAAAATTATCTCTCAGAGTTTCTACAAAAAGAGTAGCAGGGTTATTCAAGTCACTTAGGGTGAACTTGTTTCTCCAATCGATGTCGCCATAGTTAGAGTCCCCCATGATAAGGAGGTGGCTAGGGTTGAGCATCGCCGCGTTGTCTATTAAGGCTTTTAAGTTCCTTTGATTTAGTGAGCCACAGTTTGGGGATCTATAGGTACACCCGATAATAAGTAAGTCCCTCCCCTTTAGTTTAATTTTACACCACTTGGACTCTTCAAAAACATCCTGTCCCTATGCCCTCGCCTGGCTGGCTCCAAGGTCTTGCCTAGCATAGATAACCACACCCCTCTTGCAAGTTTCTTGAGAAAGATTCGTAAATGAGTCATTTCCAGCAATACTGAACTCATATTCCACTGGGTCGATTCTCCTGTTCTTGTACAACAGTTCGGCGACTCCTGCAATATCTGGTTTGTATACCTTCAGTAGTGTTTCAAACTCCTCTCTCTTATCAAGGAACGTGTCAGTATTAGTGTATATGACATTCAAGCCCGAATTTGTTCTTGGTAACGTCTCTGCTCTTAGTAGTAACCCCCCCCCCCTTCATTCTCAGAAGCTGCAGCATTTTCTAAGTACACTGTATTTTGCAGGGTGTGGTTAGAAATGTTATTTTTTACAAGGTCCTCGCCTCCTCCCGGCTGATAGGCGGAGCTGGTGCCACCTCCCGGGCAGGGGTTAGAGCGGGTGGAGGGTGCTCTGCTGTCCCCCAGCCCTGTGTCGGCACACTTGCTTCCACCACTCTCTCCCTGAATAAAACCCATCGACACCCGTCCCCGCTCCTCCTCGATTCCTTCTTCTGCTTCAAGCCCTGCTGGAGCTTCCTGTGCTGTTCCCTCTGCATTTCCGTGCGATCTGGGTGAATGAATACACTCCGAAATGCCTCGCTCCTTGCTAAGTTTTTTGCCTACCGAATAACCTCCCATTTCTCCTCCTCACTCACTAGTGTGATCCTGAAGGGGCGAGGCTTGTCCCCCTGCTTTTGTCCCAGCCTCCTCACATCCTGGGGGGTTGATGGCATCTTCAGAACCTCATTACAAATATTTTTAAACTGCATCTTATCGTGTGTAATCTTACTCTCGGTTCCCTCCGCCTGGCTCTCAGGGACTCCAAAAACTATTACATTGTTCCTTCGACACACTTCTTCAGAGTCCCTAGCTGCTGTAGAACCTGTTCTGATCCTGCATTACTCTCCGACCCCTCCCGTGGCCCTGCTAATACGTCAGCATAACTCCTCTTAGCAACCACCTCCATTCTGTCGGCTACTTCCTCAGTCTTAGCAAGGATCTCTTTCCCAACTTGCTCTAGTTTGGCAACCAGCAAGGCTGCAGCTTCATCTATTTTCGTCCCTAGGAAACTCGTTCCCCTATGGCTTGCAATCGCCTCATTCATTTTGACAACACAGTCAGGTCAATACCAGCAACAGCCTTCATGTTTTACGGCAGTTTGTAACATCCTAAATGCTGTAAGGGTCAGGCCTGTATCCTCCATATCCGACCTCCCCCTGCAGTAATCACATATCATACTCATGGTTGTTGTTGTTTTGTGGGGGGGGGGGGTGCAGACTGTGTATAGATCTACCTTTTTAAAAATAAAGAGGAAAAAAAAGAACAGTACTTAGCTGCCCTCTGCACTGGCTTTAAACCTGCCCTGTTGCCTTTAGAGTTGTCTTCTGTTTCCTTTTCAGTTCACTTCAGCGTTTGTCGGTATTTATGTGCTATCTCTGTGTACACTGCATTTTGCTATGAATAACGGATTTTATAAACCCACTCAGTCCTTTAGAAACACAGCAAAAATAAAATAAAACTTTCTTTGGGGCGGTAATAGAATGCCTTTAAGGATAACCAAGCATGTTGATTTTATTTATTTATTTATTTTTATTTCAACTAGTATTTCCTTATACTTTCTTTTCCCTTTCTCATGAACGACTATATCTCTTTGTGCTATCACTTTGTACACTGTATCTCCCTGTGAATGGTGTATTGTAGGCACAGTTTCAGTCCATGAGAAAGCACACAAACAAAATAAATTTAAAGTCTCTGTGGCACCTGCAACACGAATTGGTTTCAGCTGGCAGTGGTGCCTTTCCAGCCTGCTTGTCAGTTTGTATTCACTCTAAATTATTTACAACCTCTTTCCGCGGGCACTGATGACACTATGAACTGTCACTGCTTACATTATCTCCCTGTGAATGGTGTATTATAGACACAATTTCAGTCCTTGAGAAAGCACACAAACAAAATAAAATTTAAAGTCTCTGTGGCATCTATAACGCGACTTGGTTTCTGCTGGCAGTGGTTCCTTACCAGCTTGCTTGCCAATTTGTATTCACTGATTGATAAGGGAGTACCAATTGATGACGTGAAATGCTTTGATCAAGTTAGCAATCTGAAGAAATTTAAAGAAAGTCACAAGAGTGATGAAGATTTCTCTTTATTGCGAGCACATCAGAAGTGGGCCAAATATTTTAAAAAGTCCAAAAACATTGGTTGTCATTCTGAGCTGTTGAAACTTGCACAGTTTTTCTTTGCTATACCTGCTCATAATGCAAATATAGAGAGGATTTTTTCACTAATGCAAAGCCAGTGGACAAAGGAGAGAAAGAAGTTGACAGTTGAGTCACTGAAAGGACTTCTGCTTGTACAGTACAACTTCAGAGAAATTTCTTGCAAAGACTGCCATGCCTTCTTAATGAGGTAGTAGGCAGCTATCAAACAGGGAGGTACTACTGCCTGGGAAGATATTGGAAGCATAATGTGTCGTCTAACGGTAGATCCTGCTGCCATATGGCATCACCAAAATTGTGACGAGTTCCCAGGTTGCTGATCTGACTTTCTGCCTCATTTACACACAGTTGCATACACACTGTATATCGTTTCTCAATCTTGATTTATGTTTTTGTATTTTCGTATTTATTTATGGTTATTGTTATTATTATTAATATTATTTTATTATTATTATAATAATCATTTTATCTTATTTTGCTATTATAATTTTTATTGATTATTAATTTGTAGTAATTATTATTGTTATTATTATTATGATTATTATTATCATTATTATAGTTTGCCCCCAGGCCCTGGTGTGGGTCAGTGAACCTGTGTCCGGGTGGGCTAATGCCCGTTAAAAAAAAATGCTGAAAATGATGCGATCTACAGAGAAATATGCATGGGCGCATCAAGGAAAAGAAAATTAATGCTCAATCTGCACTGAACATAAGATAAACTATGGAAATTTTTTAGTAATTACTTTATATTAATGTTTTCAGCTACAATTTTTGTTTAAATATCGATAGGCCTATTTGATATAAATGTACTAGCGCACAATACACGAGTATAACAATGATTCAACGTGGGATATTTTGCCACCCCCCCCCCTCCCACCCTCACCACCCCTACTCCCAACCAAGAAGATAGGGAATTCTTCAGGTTGTCCTCCTTTTTCGATGTTCAAATATGGTAACCCTAGTAATTGATACATGGTTTTGATTTGCATAATGTAGTTTGTTTGAAAGTCGAGCAAGTGTAGGGGTAAATGGAAGCATTATTGGTTTGGTAAAAAAATTGTTTTAGGTAATAGCTTTTATTATCAAGGTAATTGCCCAATATTTTTTTTACTTTAAGTAAGACATTTTATTTCCTCCAAACATTATCACAGTACAACTTGAAATAGTATTTCAATTCAAACACAATTAAAAGGGGATTACACTGGCTGACTAAAGAAAAATATATCATAGTACAGTACAGTACAGTATAAATAAAATTATATCATTCAAACAGTTTAGTACTTTGTTTTAAATAATAAATGTACACATTTTTAAAGGCTTCAAAGTACTATACTGTACTGAAATAATTTGCAAGTGTCAGAGAAATCAATGAAAAAATTTAGATCCTCTAAATAAGACTAAGCAGTAAAACCAAATTTATCACAGGACCTGTACAGTGTACAGTGCTGTATATAAATTAATAGTAATCATACTTAGTTTGAAATTGCAAATACTGTTATGGTTTATCCTCTTCACCACTGATTGGCTCGTTAGCCGCTTGGGCGATCGGTCACGTCTCTGTTACGCACTATTGGCAAGTACTGGGCATGCACCGGCTCCTGAATGTACCTAAACCAGCTCCAGTGTTGGTCAAGTCTGATCTTGAAAGAGCTCACACTCGGTGCCGTCACAACACTTTCTGGTAGATTATTCCAAGAGTTTACAACCCTCATTCCGAAAAAGTTTGCCCTCACAGTTTTATGGACTTGCAGCTTCTTCAATCTTGAGCTGTGGCCCCTTGTGAGGCGAGCGTCCGCCAGCTCCAAGTAAGGACACTCGACTGAGTAAATAATAATAATAATAATAATAATAATAATAATAATAATAATAATAATAATAATAATAATAATAAACGGTTTATTGAAAAAGTTTGCAGCCTGAAGGCTGAAAATATACATTGGACATAATGACTTATTACATACATTGGTGGTTTAACAAAAGCCTTCATTAGAGAAAGGTGAAGGAACATACAGTGAACGTACCGATTAATGTTTACACACGTAGATCATGTGAGCTGAGGTGTTGAACAGCAGACACGTAGTGTAGTAACTCCCTCACAGATGGCGTTATACGGGGCATCACGTGGAGTACTAGTTCCCTCACAGGTGGTGTTGTGAGGGGCTTGACGTGGTGTAGTAATTCCCTCACAGATGGTGTTACGAGGGGCCTGATGATGGAGTAGTTACCTCACAGATGGTGTATGAGGGGCCTGATGATGTAGTAATTCCCTCACAGATGGTGTTATGAGGGGCCTGATGTGGTGTAGTAATTCCCTCACAGATGGTGTATGAGGAGCCTGATGTTGTGTAGTAATTCCCTCACAGATAGTGTATGAGGGGCCTGATGTGGTGTAGTAATTCTCTCACAGATGGTGTTATGAGGGGCATCACTTGGCGTAGTAATTCCCTCACAGATGGTGTTATGACAGGCATCACGTGGTGTAGTAATTCCCTCACAGATGGTGTTGTGAGGAACTTCACATGATGCTGTAGCAACTCATTCACTAAGTGGTGTCGTAGCATCATGGGGACACCACGAGGTCTATTGTCACAGGACTTCACTCACTCAAGTGGGTGAGGTGTGGTCCCAGGCCTCTACGGTGGAGTCTCAGGGGAATTATCACTGAGTACCTGGACCTCACTGTGTGAAGGTTAGCTTGGGTACGATTCAACTGCCGAGTTGTTTTTCACTGACTTAAGCACTGTTCACCACTATTCAACACTGGTTCCATTCCTTTCCCAAATGAAATAATAACTTCTGGCGAGAACTTGTTGATATTCCGGTGGGGAGGAGGGTTCAGGGGAGGGAGATGGTATGGACCAACATAGCAGTTGACGTGGCTGCTGCTGAGCAGCGCCAGGTGCGTCTGACCCGTCTTGACCCGTCGGTGGTCAAGGATGATGAGTAGTGCCCCTTGAGATGCTTATACACCTCAATTAGGTCACCCCTTGCCCGTCTGTAGCATAAGCTAGGCAATTTCAGGCGCTCCAATCTCCCAATAGCTAAGGTGCCGAAGTGCAGGCACCAGTCTGGTGGCCCTCCATTGAACATTTTCAACCAACTGACAGTACTCCAGGGGTGACAGTACTCCAGATGGGGAAGCACTTCACTCTTGAAGATCGTTACGAGGGACGGGCCGTCTAAATATCTGAACGACCTTCTTATAAGACCCAATAAATTATTTACCTGATTTACTTTCTTCTCGCAATGGCCCGAGAACTTCAGCTCATTGTCAACATACACACCTAGGTCCTTCTCACATTCAGTCTCAAATAGTGCAGCTTCTTCATCCCGTTGAGACATATGATACGCCTCCTTACCGTTGGTACGCCCCAGGTGCATCCTCTTACACTTCGTGACATTGAATCTCAGCAGCCATTTCTTGGACCATTCTCGGAGCCCACAGAGGTCCTTCTGCAGCTCTTCACAGTTCGCTTGGTTCTTGATTTCCCGAAATAACTTGGCGTCATCGACAAACATTTGTATGGAGGAGTGTACAACGTCAGGCATGTAATTTATGAAACAAACAAACAAAAGCGGGCCCAATACACTGCCCTGTGGTACTCCGCTTGTGACAGGTACGGATGATGATTTCGTGCCATTAATCACCACACATTGCTTACAATCATGTAGAAAGTCTTCTATCCACGCTCAGACATTTCCCCGAATTCCGTACCCTTCCAGTTTGATTTTCAGCCTTTCGTGGGGTACACTGTCGAAAGCCTTGGCAAAATCTAGGCAAATCTTGTCGATATTACCACCTCGTTCCAGAATATGGGTCCAAATATCCAATACCTTGAGCAATTGTGTTAAGGCAGCTATCAAACAGGGAGGTACTACCGCCTGGGAAGATATTGGAAGCATAATGTGTTGTCTAATGGTAGACTCTGCTGCCATATGGCATCACGAATATTGTGACCAAGTCCCAGGTTGCTGATCTGTCTTTCTGCCTCATTTACACACAATTGCAGGATCTCAATTGTTTCTCTTATCATTATTACAGTGTTGTTATTATTATTATTATTATTATTTTATTTTACTTTTTATTATAAATTTTATTTATTTTATTTACCATGAATTACTATTATTAAATTTTCGCCCCCAGACCCCGATGTGGGTCAGTGACCTGTGCCCGGGTGGGCTAATCCCCATAAAAAAAAAAAAAAAAAAAGCAGGAGCGCCCCGGCATAAAACCGTGTTGGCAATCCTTTACAAGGTTGTTTCGTAGTAGATGTTCCATCGCGGCATCTCTGATAATACTCTCAAGTACTTTACATTTTATGCTGGTCAGGCTCACCGGTCTATAGTTGTTCATGGAGTGACGATCGCCATTCTTGAAGATAGCACTCACATAAGCCACTTTCCATTCACTGGGAACCTCTCGTTCATCCAGGCATTTACAAAACAGTTATAGCAATTATCATTCTTGAAAGATTTTAGAAGTACTGTACTGTACATGTATTGAAATTGTAATTAAATACTAAAGAAATGTGAAATAAAATAATTATTAATATTCCCAAATAAATCTGAGTATATAATACACAGTATCACAGTAGATTGTATATGAAATTCTAGCAAAAAATATGTTGAATCTATTTTGGTTTCACAAGAAGAAAAAAGAAAAGAATCATAACAAATGTTTGATCATGCAAAATATGATTTCACATCTCCATTAAGTGCAAAAAAACAGCAAACACATAAAAAAGGACAATTAAATTTCTCCAATAAGTATGAGTGTACAATACACAGTATCACAGTACTATTTATTGTATCTGACATTATATCACAAATTAAATTGAAAGAATCTATTTGTTTTCACAAAAGAAAAAAACATAAATGTTGGAACATAAAAAATATTTCATATTCTCCATAAAGTGCCTAAGAAAAAATAGTAAACAGAGAGAGATAGAAAAAAAATCACAGTTTATACATTATCAATTATGACACTGATGGCAAAGTCTCCATAATTTCACCTAAATTTAACTTGATTGCCCACAGGCAGAGGTGGAATTATGGCTGCACTCTTGACATATCCCACTGGGCAACAACTCTAATGTTTGCTCTAAATATATTACGCAAAGATTGGGTTGATAACGCATTGTACATACCAGTGAAGGCCTTTAAAGCCTCCAATATAGCACCATTCAGGTGGAGGGCGGGCGGGTCGGTTGCGTCTCTCTAACAAAGCGTGTTCGGCACTCGGGCCTTCGATGTTGAGCGGCAGGAATTTGGACAGTGATTACATAAGAACATCAAGATCCTCTTAGTGATGTGAAAGTGTAAATCGATGTAGGATTTTTAATGCTAGACGCGAGTGTATTTTTGAAAACTCAATTTCCACCGAGCTGGAGGTACAGCCAAGGTCACGAAGCCTATAACCACAAAATCACTGCCATATGTCAAAGCTTTTATTTTATTTTTTTTTACGGAGTTGTGGTCACGGCTGCGATAAAGGTCAACCAGGGAGTGTAGTACTGTGCCTTTAGTTAAATCAGTTCACAGTGTCATCAGTGACCGCGGAAGAGGCTGTAAATAACTTAAACTAAATACATATTGGCAAGCAGGCTGGTAAGGCACCACAGCCAGCAGAGACCAAGTCGTGTCATAGGTGCTACAGAGACATTAAATTTTATTTTGTTTGTGTGTTTTCTCAAGGACTGAAACTGTGCCTACAATACACCATTCACAGGGAGATACAGTGTACAAAGTGATAGAAGAAGACAACACTATAGGTAACAGAGCAGCTAAGTACTGTTCTTTTTTCTCTCTCTTTACTTTTTTTAAACAGGTGTAGATCTATACACAGTCTGCACCCCTCCCCCCCAAATCAACAACAACCATGAGAATGATATGTGATTACTGCAGGGAGACGTTGGATATGGAGGATACAGGCCTGACTAATGCAACTTTAAGGAAGATGCTAACAGACGTAAAGCATCAAGGCTGTTGCTGGTATTGCCCTGGCTGCATAATCAAGGTAAATGAGGCGATTGCAAGCCATAAGGGGACGAGTTCTCTAGGGACGGAAATAGATGAAGCTGGAGCCCTGCTGGTTGCCAAACTAGAGCAAGTTGGGAAAGAGATCCTTGCTAAGACTGAGGAAGTAGCCGATAGAATGGAAGTGTTTGCTAAGAGGAGTTATGCTGACGTATTAGCAGGGCCACGGGAGGGGACGGAGAGTAATGCAGGATCAGAAGAGGTTCTACAGCAGCTAGGGACTCTCTACACCCTCTCCCTCCTCTCTGATGACCAGTTGTAAACCCTACTCTGTAATCCTTTTACGCTACCGCTCACAGGATGAGTGTGGGGTTGCACAATAAAGTAGCGCTTTAAGAGGCGCAGGAACAATGTAATAGTTTCTGGAGTCTCCGAGAGCCAGGCGAAGGGAACTGAGAGTAAGGTAACACACGATAAAATGCGGTTTAAAAATATTTGTACAGAGGTTCTGAAGATTCCATCAACCCCCCAGGATGTGAGGAGGCTGGGACAAAAGCAGGGGGATAAGCCTCGCCCCCTCAGGACCACACTAGTGAGCGAGGAAGAAAATGGCAGGTTATTCGGCAGGCAAAACACTTAGCAAGGAGCGAGGCATTTCGGGGTGTATTCATTCACCCAGATCGCACGGTAATGCAGAGGGAACAGCACAAGAAGCTCCTGCAGGACTTGAAGCAGAAGAGGGAGGAGTCAAGGAAGAACGGGGACTGGTGTACATGGGTTATATTTAGGGGGAGGGCAGTGGAAGCAAGTGTGCCGACACAGGGCCAGGAGGCAGTAGTGAACCCTCCACCCACTCTACCCCACACTCGGGAGGCGGCACCAGCTCCGCCTACCGGACAGGAGGAGGCGAGGGCCGTCTAAACAATGACATTTCTAACCACACCCTGCAAATTACAGTGTACTTAGCAAATGCTGCAGCTTCTGAGAATGAAGGGGGGCGCGGGGTTACTACTAAGAGCAGAGACGTTACCGAAAACAAATTCTGACTTGAATGTCATGTATACTAATACTGACACGTTCCTTGATGAGAGAGATGAGTTTGAAACACTACTGAAAGTACACCAACCAAATATTGTAGGAGTTGTAGAACTGTTGTACAAGAACAGGAGAATCGACCCAGAGGAATGCGAGTTCAGTATGCTGGATATGACTCATTTGCGAACCTTTCGCAACAAACTTGCAAGAGGGGTGTGGTTATCTATGCCAGGCAAGACCTTATAGCCAGCAAGGCGAGGGTACAGGGAGAGGATGTTTTTGAAGAAAGTAAGTGGTGTAAAATTAAATTAAAGGGAGCGGACTTACTTATTGTTGGGTGTATCTACAGATCCCCAAACTGTGGCCCACTAAATCAAAGGAACTTAAGAGCCTCAATAGACAACGCAGCCATGCTCAACCTTAGCCACCTCCTTATCATGGGGGACTTTATGGCGACATCGACTGGAGAAACGAGTTCACCCCAAATGACTTAAATAACCCTGTGTAAGGGCGGAAACGATCCTCCGGCTGGTTACCGCTGCTAACTCGCTCGTTTGCTGGTGCAGACGACACTTGGGGTGGTTTGACTGAGGTGAGAACGGCAGCGACTATCTGCGCCACGGGCAGATTCATCCCAGCCGCCATACAGTCAGTATCTAGCTATCCTGCTGTCAGTCAAATTCTGGCTGTGATCTCATCATAGGTCCTGGACTCGTGGGCTGTGTTCCCAGACCTTCACCTATCAACTGTCAACTCTCTGGTCATCTACCACTACCGCATACCACGACCGTCAATACATCTCATTCCGTCTGTGCCCGGGTGTTCTGCCATTTCAAGACGTCGCTCGAGTGTGGGACGCTTCCCTACCCTGAGTGTGCATCACCGTGTTCCAGAACCTTACCCCAGGGCCACTGCCGTAGGAAATATTTGTTCATCTTTTGATTCCTTTAATTGTTTGCTTCCTTTAATTGTTTGACTCCATTAACTGTTGACTGCCTTATTTTTTGACTCCCGTAATTATTTCATGTTTGTTGAGTGGTGTCAGAGTTTTGTGTTATATTTTTTAAAGTAAAGAGATGCCAATCTCAAACGGTTGTTTGTTATTCCTCAGAAAACCATGGTCCTTGACTTTCCTTTATTAAGATCCTGATTAGCCTGGTAAGGGATTTCTATCCCTAAGTCCTAGGCCTTTACAAGTGGCGACCTTGCCAGGATTGTCTCTGACCTTTGGTTTCTAAGGTTTAACATTCGTTCCGGTGTTGTTGTAAGTCGCCGTGAGCGCGCCACCTTGCTGTCTGTGGCCCGGAAGCAAGCGTTGTTCAGTGGTTATCCCTTCCTTCTGTGTGCTAATTTTGTTGCTCTCCCTTGTACTTGGGGAAGTTAATTAATGTTGGTTGGGGTGCACTGTGGATGCTGTCATAGCATTTTTGTTGTTGTTTCACCTGGTGCGGTTTCGTTACCCTGAGGTGATTCAGCTGGGCTGGGTGCGGAACGAGGTTCCCTCCAGTCGGATCAAATCATTTACTGGTCTGATTGAGCCACTAGGTGAGTTACCTTTGGCTATTTGCTGGGTAAGTTGTTTGTTTTTTTCCTTTGTTCTTGGCCTTTCGGATCATTATGTCTGCTTTTGAGGTGTGGAAAGGTCAAGCAGTGGCCCTGGGTCTGACAGGTAATGACATTGGTCAGTATGTGGTCACCCAACAGAATGCCGAGAGAGAGGAACGTCAGAGAGAGAGAGAGGCACGTCAGAAAGAGAGAGAGAGAGAGAGTAACGTCAGAAAGAGAGAGAGGCACTTCAGAAAGAGAGAGAGTTAGAGGCACTTCAGAAAGAGAGAGAGTTGGAGGAACGCCAGAGAGAAAGAGAGTTCGAATTAGCTAAGTTGCAGGCAGAAAAGGACCTAGAACTGGCTAGGATTAATGCTTCAAGTAGACCAGAATCCTCTGGCCATATACAAGACAATGTGGTAAAACCCAGCATGCCTGTGTACCGTGAAGGAGAAGACATCGCCTCCTACCTTGTGAGGTTTGAACGGGTAGCTGAGCTGCTTGGGGTAGAGCCAGATAGCTATGCTGTAAGGTTGGGTAGCCTACTGAGTGGTAAGCCGGTAGAAATTTACACGTCCCTGTCTGCCGACATCACCCGAGATTACTTCTTGTTGAAGCAAACTCTCTTGCGAGGATTTTGCAAGACTTCTGACGGTTATCGTGCTGATTTCCGCAGAACGAAGATTAGAGCGGGAGAAACGTACCAGCAGTTTTCGATTCACCTGGGTCGTTTATTTCAACAATGGCTGGAGACATCAGGGGTTGAAGAAACCTTTGAGTCTCTCTCTAACTTCATGATATTAGATCAGTTTTGTCTTCTCTACCTCCAGACTTGAGAATTTTCATTAAAGAACACCAGCCAGCAACGCTTGGAGAAGCTGTGCATCTTGCCGACAACTGGGCGTCTGCTCTCAACGCCTACCCCAAGTCTTCCCCTCCTGTAGTGAAGATAGCGAAGCCTCCGTCCTCCGAGGAACCACCCCCAGGAGTACACAAGAGAAGTTCACCAGCCGTGCTGTGTCACAGCTGCGGAGAAGAAGGGCACATTCGTTCTCGCTGTCCCAGGAATCCCCTCGCCTTCAAGACTGCTGACACTCATCAACCCAGCAACAAGGTCGGCTTCTGCTTGGAGGACAGGAGCTGCCCCCGTTATTGTGTCAGTGGAACAATAAATGGGTCTAGGGCATCTACTTTCATCAGGGACACTGGTTGCTCGTCCATTATTGTCTCTGAAGAAGCCCTGCCTGACGCTGACATCTCCAGCTGCCCGAAGGTTAGTGTCGCCGATTATTTAGGTCGTGTTGACCAGTTCCCTGTTGTTAGGTGCTACCTGCGCTGCCCCTATTTCACTGGTTGGTCTAATGTGGTAAGAGCTCCCATTAAATTTGCTAGTGTCCTCATTGGTAATGTTCCCGGTGTTCGTGACCCTAACGACCCGGAAACGTTAAAACTCTCCTCACCACCAGCACCAGTCCTCACGCCACCTGCTGACGACGACGACTCGCCACCTGCCGAGGTCGCCTCGCCACCCTCTCACGCCGCCACGCCTGCAGCCAAGGTCCAGGCTGTAGGGCCACGGACGGCGAAGGTGAAACGACCGCATCCCATGATTCTGCCGAATTTGTTGCCACTGACTGTGACGCCCAAGGAGTTCGCCAAGCTTCAAGACTCGTGTGCCACTCTGAAGCGGGTAAGGGAGAAGGTGACTTCCGGGGAGGAGGATCAGGTGAGAGATGGGTCGGTTTATAAGTTTGTTTCTATTAATGGGGTGTTACACAGGTCTTGTGTTTCATCCAAGCGACCAGCTAAAGTAGGTCGGTTTTTACTTGTTGTCCCTGCTGTTTGTTGTAGTAACATTCTCTCTGTAGCTCACAAGAGCTCTCTTGTAAGTCACTGTTCTCGTAGGAAAACTTATAGGAAGGTTGCTGATCAGTTTTACTGGCCAGGTATGGGAGCGGATATTAGAGCTTTTTGTAGGAGTTGTGATCCGTGCCCACGTATGTCTGCCAAGGGTAGAGTCCGTCCTGTTCCACTTGAACCCTTACCCATTGCAGAACCATCTTCTCGGGTAGCCATAGATTTTGTTGGACCGTTCTCGCCCCCTTCCTCTAAGAAGCCTAAATTACATCAAGCTAATTTGTTAAAGCAATATAATTGCAGGACCCACATTGCTCGTGTCCTTGACGACGTCCCCAAGCTGGAGTTAGTCGAGGCACTACCCTGCAAGAGTTCCTGTGGAGTTCGGACGCCAGAGTCTGTTGATCTCGGTTGCCAGTTGCTGCCAACACCTGACGAGTTAGAAGAATCCTCTATGACTGGAAATAGGCCCAAACTTAAACTTGGACTGAAGTGGACTCCACGTGCAGTTCCTTGATACGGCCTTACATTTTGGACATCAAGTTACCACCTATTCTTTTCTATGACCTTTCTTTATTGTGCAATGTGTATTTAAGCATTTGTTGTAAGATGATTATGCTTTGTGCACTAATCTTATGTTTTAATCTACCTTACAGTAGATTTTTGTTGGGGGAGCAGTGTAAGGGCGGAAACGATCCTCCGGCTGGTTACCGCTGCTAACTCGCTCGTTTGCTGGTGCAGACCACACTTAGGGTGGTTGGACGGAGGTGAGAACGGCAGCGACTATCTGCGCCACCGGCAGATTCATCCCAGCCGCCATACAGTCAGTATCTAGCTACCCTGCTGTCCGTCAAATTCTGGCTGTGATCTCATCATAGGTCCTGGACTCGTGGGCTGTGTTCCTAGACCTTCACCTATCAACTGTCAACTCTCTGGTCATCTACCACTACCGCATACCACGACCGTCAATACATCTCATTCCGTCTGTGCCCCGGTGTTCTGCCATTTCAAGACGTCGCTCGAGTGTGGGACGCTTCCATACCCTGAGTGTGTATCACCGTGTTCCAGAACCTTCCCCCAGGGCCACTGCCGTAGGAAATATTTGTTCATCGTTTGATTCCTTTAATTGTTTGCTTCCTTTAATTGTTTGACTCCATTAACTGTTGACTGCCTTATTTGTTTGACTCCCGTAATTATTTGATGTTTGTTGAGTGGTGTCAGAGTTTTGTTATATTTTTTATAGTAAAGAGATGCCAATCTCAAACGGTTGTTTGTTATTCCTCAGAAAACCATGGTCCTTGACTTTCCTTTATTGAGATCCTGATTAGCCTGGTAAGGGATTTCTATCCCTAAGTCCTAGGCCTTTACACCCTGCTATTCTTTTTGTAGAAACTCTGAGAGATAATTTTCTGTTCCAACATGTTGGAGGCCCGACACATTACAGAGGAGCAAACACCCAAGCCACTTGACCTCATCATAACAAGCGAGGAGGGTATGGTGGCCAAACTGGAACACCTTGCCCCAGTTGGCACCAGTCACCGTATAGTGTTGTCATTCAGATTTAACTGTTACCTTGTTCAGGATAAAGCCAGGCCAAGGTGCAAATGAGGGAAATTACAACGGGATGAGGGAAGAGTTGAGAGGTATCAACTGGCCTGACTCAATAAGGCACAAGAACGCAGACACTACGCTGAATATCGTAACTAGTAAAATGACCCATTTGATCGATAAATATATACCCAAAACCAAACCCAGTGCCTGTAGGAATACGAGGGGATCCCTACACATGAACCATGCGGTGGTCGATAGAATTAAGAAGAAAAAAAAGAAATTCAAGACGTGGGTTGGGTCAAACGATGAGCAGGACAGGAGGATGTATGCAAGAGCCAGAAACCAAGCAAAGATAGAATGTAGAAGTGCTGAAAAGGAGTTCCAGAGGCTGGTTGCAAGCGAGGTCAAGTCAAACCCAAAGGCGTTTTACCGCTATGCAAAGTCGAAATTGAAAACGCGAGTAGGAGTATCAGACCTGAGGCTTGAAGATGGTAGTTACGCAGATTCTGACCAGGATAAAGCTGAGGCATTGAACAGCTTCATTTCCTCTGTGTTCACAAGAGGATGCAATTAACCTTCCTGCGTTTTAGGACACGGTTCGACACAGCACTGACCCACAATGTGTCCACAGAAGAGGGTATTAGAAATAAACTGTCAAAGCTAAAGGTCCATAAGAGTCCCGGCCCTGACATGGTGCATCCTAGAGTGCTGAGAGAGTTGTGCAACGAGCTTGCCGAGCCCCTGAAGATCCTGTTTTATAAATGCCTGGATGAACAAAAGGTCCCCAGTGAATGGAAAGTGGCTTATGTGAGTCCTATCTTCAAGAAGGGCGATCATCACTCCACGAACAACTATAGACCGGTGAGCCTGACCAGCATAATATTAGAGATGCCGCAATGGAACATCTACTACGAAACAACCTTGGAAAGGATTGCCAACACGGTTTTATGCCGGGGCGCTCCTTCTTAACACAATTGCTAGGGGTATTGTATATTTGGACCCATATTCTGAAACAGGGTGGTAATATTGGCAATATTTACCTAGATTTTGCCAAGGCTTTCGACAGTGCACCCCATGAAAGGCTGAAAATCAAACTGCAAGGGCACGGAATTCGGGGAAATGTCCTAGCATGGATAGAAGCCTTTCTACATGACCGTAAGCAGTGTGTGGTGATAAGTGGCACGCAATCATCATCAATACATGTCACAAGTGGGGTACCACAGGGCAGTGTATTGGGCCCGCTGTTGTTTGTTTGTGTCATAAATTACATGTCTGACGTTGTACACTCTCCTCTATACAAATGTTTGCCGATGACGCCAAGCTATTTCGGGAAATCAAGAACCAAGCAGACTGTGAAGAGCTGCAGAAGGACCTCTGTGGGCTCCAAGAATGATCGAAGAAATGGCTGCTGAGATTCAATGTTACGAAGTGTAAGACGATGCACCTGGGGCGTACCAACGGTAAGGAGGCGTATCATATGTCCCAACGGGATGAAGAAACTGCACTAGTTGAGACTGAATGTGAGAAGGACCTAGGTGTGTATGTTGACAATGAACTGGAGTTCTCGCGCCATTGCGAGAAGAAGGTAAATCAGGCAAATAAATGATTGGGTCTTATAAGAAGGTCGTTCAGCTATCTAGACGGTCCGTCCCTCGTAACGATCTTCAAGAGTGAAGTGCTTCCTCATCTGGAATACTGTCACCCCGTCTGGTCCCCGAGATATACTAGGGACTGTCAGTTGGTTGAAAATGTTCAAAGGAGGGCCACCAGACTGGTGCCTGCACTTCGGCATCTCAGCTACCCTGAGAGATTGGAGAGCCTGAACTTGTCTTGCTTATACTACAGACGGGCAAGGGGTGACCTAGTTGAGGTGTATAAGCATCTCAGGGAGCACTACTCAGTCGAGTGTCCTTACTTGGAGCTGGCGGACGCTCGCCCCACAAGGGGTCACAGCTCAAGATTGAAGAAGCCGCAAGTCCAGAAAACTGTGAGGGCAAATTTTTTCGGAACAATCTACCAGAAAGTGTTGCGACAGCACCGAGTGTGAGCTCTTTCAAGACAAGACTTGACCATCACTGGAGTGGGTTTAGGTACATTCAGGAGCCGGTGCATGCCCAGTACTTGCCAACAGTGCGTGACAGAGACTTTACCGATCGCCCGGGCGGCTAGCGAGCCGATCTTTTGGTGAAAAGGATAAAAGAAAATGAAAAGAAATCAGAGACGTTACCGATCGCCCAAGCGGCTAACGAGCCGATCAGTGGTAAAGGGGATAAAAAAAAAGTCCTCAATAATGGCAATGAAGCATTCATTCCTCTTGTTCATCTGCTTCCTTCTCTTCCCCCTGTGACTGGATGTTGATGCTGCTGTTGGTGGCACGGGTGATCCTGATGTTGGATCAGTTGATCTAATTGTTCCTGCTGGTACAGACGCTGGCATTATTAGTGGTGATGTCTGCCTTCTCCCTTGAAGGCGAGCTTTTTATCTCAACAACTCATGTTTCTGCTTCACTTTTGGCTCACAGATCGACCTGGTTTGTTTATATATATTTTGGATAAAGCGTACCAACCCTTTCGAGTTGCGGCGTTCGGGTTACTAAATAGTAACCCGATGTTCGGGATTGTTATTCAAGTTTGACGAATCCATTTGACGGGTTACCACGGTAACCCGTTATTCGGGATTGCTCTTCGGGCTTGCTGCCCCGAGTGTTTAAAAAATGGCCGGTTGTCTTTATCCCTAAATTCGCAAATTACGTCCATATAAGACCGGCGAAAACCTGCATGCATCATGTTGAAAATGAAACTGCCACGAGCCTGGGTAAAAGCGCCACAGCAGAACGCAGCCTCATTACCGCTTGGAAGACAAATTTAGTGCTTGCCTAGGCGCCTAATTATCTACAAAACGAGACATTTGCACAAGAAAGATTACCATATCAGAACTCACTGATGAAAAGAAAGTAAGAAAATGAACAGTAATACAAACAACTTGTTCGCGAGTTAGTCCTATATATTAACCACTTAACCTAACCTTACCTAACTTAACCTAACCTTAACATGCCTTGCCTAACCTAAGGTAAATTTAAAATGCATAAAGGTTAAAATACGTAATAGTGGCATCCTAATTTACATTTATATATCATCAAAAGATTTATAGATATGTGGGAGAAATGATTATAGTAAGTTTGTTATCTCTGCAAATGTATTTAAAAAAAATTAAAATTTTTGAGCGAACTTAATTGTTTGTCATGTATGATGCAGTTTTCTTAGGTTAGGTTAGGTTAGGTTAGGTAGGATACACTGGTGCTTCTCACAGTGTTCTGTTAAAAGGATCTGTTCCCTGCGTGGAAGATTCCTTTACTGGAGAGCATTTGGTGCTTAAAGGTGTCGGTAGAGTGATCACTGTTCCTTTGTGTAGGATGTTTTTGAGAGCTCCACTTGTAACTGGTTGGATGACTGTTGGTGTTCAAGATTCTCTTCCTCTGACAGGGGTTACTTTTTGCTGGGTAATGATATTTCAGGAGCCAGCGTGGTGCCAGATCCTGTGGTATCTTCGACTCCTACAGTGGAGAATAATACTGGTTTAATTGAAGAAGAATACCCAGATTTATTTCCTTTATGTGCGGTTACAAGGTGCCAGACTCTTCGGAATAAGGTACAGTCCGTTCCTTCAGTTGATCTTGAGCTTTGTATTGCTGATAGTAGTGCACCTGGCAATGATGAAAATGATGTAGGTATTGAGAATCTGTTTGGCAGTCAGGATGATTCATTTGATTGTGACTTTGGTGGGAGAGATGTGAGTAAAGCGAAAGATTCAGTTAACATTCATTCCCCAAAATCTGAAGCTGATCTCTCTTCTGGTGACAATATTACCATTCAGAAAGTACCTGTTGAAAGTTACTAGTGTGCCCTGAAGAATGCAGTGATGGCTAGGGAAACACTGAGTAACACTGAGTCCGTTTATTAAGGATGAGAGAAATACAAGAGGTGACTAGCGTGTGCCATGCACGGCTCACACAGTCAGACTGGGGCTGCCTTGCCATATGGCAGCCTCGGGGCAATGTTGCCACATAACACGTGCAGTGTTGCCACGTGATTATATATATAAATGCTACTCGGCACAGTAGCTTATGTACAGGGTTGCTACTCGGCACAGTAGCTTATGTACAGGGTTGCTACTCGGCACAGGTGCAGCTTATGTACAGGTTGCTACTCGGCACAGTAGCTAGATTGCTGGTTGCTATGGATTCTCCCCCTCACCACAGCAGTCTTTTGTCTTGAGCGGACTTCTTAGTTCTAAGTTCGAGCGTCGAGGGTGCACTGTGGGGCGGATCCTCGTGAGGTGTAGGCGACCTGTCTTCGTCAGGGGGCCAGCAGGGGGTGTGGACTGTCGGGAGGAAGCGGCGGTTCTCCACCAGACACGGCCGGCCGGCATCCTGACCCTTGTAGCCCACATCGCCGACGCTCATCACTATGCCCACCTTGTTCCAACGCAGGCTACCTGCTGGTCCTGGATTCGGCAAGGCACCAATTTCCAGTGGTCAAGAGGGCGGCACATACTGCGCCTTGGCGCTCCTGGGCAGGAAGCGGCGCCAAGGTCGAAAGCGCTTCCTTTGGCTCTGGTCTGCTAACTCCTTCGCAAAGGCCTTGGTGGTCCAGCAGGAACGCAAGAGCGAGAGGGTGGCCATACAGGATCTGGGCAGGGGAGCCCTGTGTGGTGGGAGGATCGGTTCTGGGCAGTTCTCAGGCGTGGGTAGCGCCATATAGGCGCTGCTGCTCATCGGTGACTCAATGCAGACCCTGCTGGAGCGGTGGTGTAACGAAAGCAGCTGGGATCTGTCGAAAGTTCCTGCAGCACCACGCCTAACTCCTTGCAGTGCTCCCAATGGCCAACAAGGGTAGCGAGAGAGGCTGCAGCACGCTTGTGCATCCATCCGTGACACGACTCTGTCAGCCGTGAGGTGATCTCTGCTTGAAAGGAGCCCACAGCGTCCGCATCTGGGGAACCGGCCCCGCATTGTAGTACCGCATGCGCGGTGGTCCCAGGCCGCTGGCGCAGGAGGCCTGCTTCTGAGGTGTTTAACCCAATCACTTAGTATCGCGCCGCACCGTATCACCGCCGATGGGGACCGACACATCACCGCGGTGCACGGCGACGCGATAGTAGGGGGAAGGGTAGCCCTGGGCGTGGTCGATTCCACCCTCCTTGGGATGTGACCTCGCTGCTGCTTTCTGGGGCTGCGTGCAACATTCGGGAGGGGGTTGTGCGAACCACCCCCAGGAAGTGCGCCCGCTTTCCCCGCTCGGCTTTTGGGATTGGGTTACGGGCAGCACTTGTCGAGTGTCCATAGCGCACCACAGGCCTGGACACTTGCGTGCCCGTGGCAGGGCACCTGTTCAGGTTAGGGACCGATGGCCCCGCTACGGTCACATCCACGCATACACAGTGCGCAAGCGGTGGTCGGCAGTCTTGGGGCCAGGTTAGGCTTTCCACAGCTGCCAAGCAGGAAGCATCTAGGTATGGAGAACGTGTGTGTGGCAGCCATGTTGTTGGCCGCCTTCTTATCCTTCTTGTATTGTGGAGATAGCTCTCATGTAGCAGGTGGGGTCCATAAGGCAGAGGTGGCGGACTGTGTAGTGGCCTCAGATGACCCACATTCAGTCACCAACACCTGGGATGGGATGAGAGTCACAGATCAACTCTTTCAGTTTGGACACCTGTCAAGATCCCAGGTTGATCCAGAGGCTTTCACATTCCCGGTTGTGTGCCTCGGTAGACGTCAGATTTCCTCCATAAAACTCTCAAAACCCACAAAAAGTCACAAGTGATTCATTCTCCGCTGCTTGGCAGTTGGTAGCGTATCGCATGACGAAAGCCAAGCAGAAATTCACCTCAACATGCTCTGCAGGTAAGGTTGTCGAGCACATCCGGGTCACTGAAGAGGTAGAGCTGGAGCACGCAAGGCAGGCCCAAAATCCTGGGTTCTAGATAAACACATCCGAAAGAGTTGATGAGTTGTTTGCTTGGAGGCAGCAAGCACAAGGTCCACCCATCAGAGCATCTAGTCCAACGCCGCCTCCACCACAAAAAGCAAATGACGTCAGCTCAGAAAGATAAGGGGAAGTGAACAGATGCTTGGGGAGCTATGGCAGGGAGTACCAAGGAGTGGGACGGTGTGGTGGGAGAGAGGGAGGCTTCCTGCAGTTGCCACCTGCAAGTGAGGAGGGTGGTTAGCCAGGCTGCCACAGCCAAAAAACGCAATCTCTGTGTTCTCCCTGAAGTTCATTCCTTCATGTCATTCGTCACATCCACTTCAGAATTGTATCACCGAGGTGAGGATGATTCATGCCCGTGGAGGGAAGGTGAGTCAGACTTCATCTGGACGCCTTCCCAGATTCAGGCAGGTGACTGCACTGCTGCAGATGAGATAAAGGCGCTTCAACAGTCAACCATTAATATATATGACATAAAGAAGTAAAAATCACGCAGAGTATGGTCCAGGTCCACTGTTCTGTCTGTGAGTAGAGGCAAAAAGAGCGTGTGTGTCTGAGAGAGCGGAGGGATGTGGGTCCTGCAAGACCGCTAGTGTCCCCCAGATGCCGCACGAGATGTGCGCCATGCGTTTCCGGTGGGTACCATAAAAACAGGTTAATGCTCAATCCCTCAGTCGGACACACACTACACACTGACACTAACATCACACCGCCATTGAAACGCACCAGGACGCTCACTGCACATCGCGCGAAAACACAGCAACACAACACAACACACTATGAGGCCGACGCGCGATTACCGCAGGACGTATCTGTCGCATTACCTACACACCTTTGTAAGTCCACAGATCCTAGGACATCATGCCAAAAAAAGCACAGCGTGTTCTGGAAGATGAATGCAGTGATGGCTAGGGAAACACTGAGTAACACTGAGTCCGGTTATTAAGGATGAGAGAAATACAAGAGGTGACTAGCGTGTGCCATGCATGGCTCACACAGTCAGACTGGGGCTGCCTTGCCATATGGCAGCCTCGGGGCAATGTTGCCACATAACACGTGCAGTGTTGCCACGTGATTATATATATAAATGCTACTCGGCACAGTAGCTTATGTACAGGGTTGCTACTCGGCACAGTAGCTTATGTACAGGGTTGACACTCGGCACAGTAGCTTAGATACATAACCTACACCTGTCACTAGGGAAAAACTGATAGATGATCAGCAGAGTGACTCCGAATTAGCTGAACTATGTAGGAAGGCTGTGGATATTGAAGAAACGGCTCGTTTGCCTGTTTGTTACTACATGGATTCAGGGTTACTTATGAGGAAGTTCAGGTCTGTATCTGATCCTGCTGATGAGTGGAATGTTGTGCATCAGGTTGTGATTCCCATACGTCACAGGGGAGAAATCTTGAAATTAGTACACGACTTTTTGGGAGGACATTTGGGAGTTAGGAAAATATACAAAAAGATTTTGTTGCATTTTTACTGGCCTGGAATGAAAGGTGATGTTGCCAGATACTGTAGAACTTGCCATGAATGTCAGATGGCTGGTAAACCGAATCAGGTCATAAAACCTGCTCCCCTAAAACCCATTCCTGTGGTAGATGAGCCATTTAGCAGGGTTATAATCGATTGTTTAAGTCCTCTCCCAAAAAGTCGATGTGGCCACCAATATTTGTTAACAATCATGTGTACTACCACCAGGTACCCAGAGGCTATACCATTGCTAAACATCAAAGCAAAGAGTGTGGTAAAGGCTCTGACTAACTTCTTCACTAAATATGGCATTCCTAGAGTTGTACAGTCGGATCAGGGTACTAACTTCATTCCTTTTCGACCAGGTGATGAATGATTGGCTATTAAGCAATACTTAGCTTCTGCGTATCACCCTCAAACCCAAGGTGCCCTAGAGAGGTTCCACCAGACTTTTAAATCTATACTTAGGAAATACTGTATGGAGTCTGATAAGGATTGGGATGAACAGGTTTTGTGTGAAATATAACAGAGTCTAGAACTGCTTTTAGTGTCCTTGTGGCCTAGCTGGTAAGCGTTCCCTAGTCCCACCCAGTAGGTCGAGGGTCCGATTCCTTGCTGGTGAGGTCGTTGATTATATGTTCAAAGTCCGCGTGTTATATGGACTCAACATGAAGTATATATATATATATATATATATATATATATATATATATATATATATATATATATATTCATATATATATATATATATATATATATATATATATATATATATATATATATATATATATATATATATATATATATAACATATATATATATATATATATATATATATATATATATATATATATATATATAACATATATATATACATATATATATATATATATATATATTTATATATATACAGTATATATATATATATATATATATATATATATATATATATATATATATTTATATATATACAGTATATATATATATATATATATATATATATATATATATATATATATATATATATAAAATATATGCATATATATACAGTAAACCCCCGTTTTACGCGGCTTCACTTTACGCGTTTCCACGTTTACGCGGTACCCTTCCGAAACCGGAATGCTCACTTTCCGCGGTGTGTGTACCCTTTTACGCGGAGAGCGGCGCGAGCAGGGTGCGCACAAGGTCGCCCAGTCATCAAAACATTACCGAGTTCTTCACCCGCCACCCACCAAAGCCGGCCCAAGTCAGTGATAGAGATAATGATAGTGAGGATATACAGTCAACCCTCGCTTTACGCGGTCCCACATTCCGCGTTTCCACGTTTATGCGGTACCCTGCCGAAACCGGAATGCTCACATTCCGCGGTGAGTGTACCCCTTTACGCGGAGAGCGGCTGGCGAGCCGCGCCATTTTTGGATCCAAACCTCCCGCCATCTCTCCCGCCATCTCCCGCCATCCGCCATGTTGTGTAAGCGGCGCGAGCAGGGTGTGTACAAGGTCGCCCAGTCATCAAAACATTACCGAGTTCTTCACCGGCCACCCACCACAGCCGGCCCAAGTCAGTGATAGTGATAATTATAGTGAGGATATGGACGTATATGGACTTTAAGGGGTTTGACAAAGAGGCCCTGCAAGCCTCTGTGGTGGATAGTGATACAATTGATACAAGCGATACAGGTGAGGGCCAATAATCTGCCCTCTGCCTCGGAACCAACCCCCCATCCCCGTGTGCCCAGCCATCTTTTCTACTAATGTAAGTGTTAAAAAACCTAATATTATTGATATTTCTCTTAATTATTAATTGTGTGTGCATACCATCATAAAGTTAAGATAAAATTTTTACTACAACATAGTTGTGTGTCGTCAAAAAGTGGAGTTTGGGGGTCGGCCCGGTCTCTACAGTAAAAGTCCAAAAATCCGGATGCCAGAAGTCCGGACCACCCGAGAATCCGGACTTTTCAAAAACAATTTTTTTTTTTTTAGCGGGCATTTGTGTGCATGTGCGCATGTGTGAGCGCCACAGCTGCACAGCGACAACAAGTGACCACGTGGTCGCCACTTTAAAATGGGCAATCAAACTGTGACAACATACCATATATACTCGTCTATAAACCCCCCCTCGTTATCAGTCGACCCTGATTTTTTGACCAAGAAATCGTTAATTTATGATATTCCTCGTTGATAGTTCCACCCACGTTTTTGAGGGTAATGGAACAACAAAACCACTAAAAACGCTCTACGTCCTATAAACTGAGGCTCGCCGTGCATGAAACACAAGTGCTGAAGGCAAATTGTTTACCATTTATTATTACGACACTTTACACTGAAACCCGGGTAGTTTCAACAAAAATATTGTATATTTCCATTCAAGTATTTATTCAAGTCAATTAGGAGGGAATATTATTGAAATACAACAGTTTTTAAACTAAACCATTCGAAAAGCGATTACGGTAACATCTTTTGAACGAAAGAAAGCGAAAGTCATTGTTTTCGTCATGATTTTATCCCACTTTCCACTGTAATACGTATGTAATTTCAGGAAAAATATTACATTTCCGTGAATGTATTATATCAAGCACAATATGAATAGAATATCATTGTAATATATCAGAATTTTAACCAAAAACTATTAAAAAAACGAGTAACATCTCAAGAACATCGGAAGCTTAGGTAAAGTCTTTTGTTTTCGTCATGTATTTTATCCTATTTTACATTGAAATACGTCACGTTTCCACAAAACTACTATTTATCTCCGAGAATATATTCATTCAGGCGCAGTTTAGGTAAAATAGACGAGTGATGTAATAGTTTTTTAACTGAAAACGATTCGAAAAACATGTACCCTCTAGCCCTGTTCAAAGAGAGGACTGGGAGAAGCTGTTTGGTGCTGCAGACGATGACAAGGAAAATGATTTTGATGGATTTTAATGAAAATATTCAGAAATATGGTATCTTAGTATTTATTCAAGTCAATTAGGATAGAATATTATTGTAATACAACAGTTTTTGAACTGAAAACCATTTGAAAAGCGATTACGGTAACATCTTTTGAACGAAAGAAAGCGAAAGTCATTGTTTTCGTCACGATTTTATCCCACTTTCCACTGTAATACGTACGTTCAGCAAAAATATTACATTTCCGTGAATGCATTATATCAAGCACAGTATGAATAGAATACCATTGTAATATAACAATATTTTGAGTCCTACTCTTTGCATTTACAGAGTACTGTACAAGCCCATAATAATGGCTCCTAAAGTAGATAAACTTCGTTGTGTGAAGAGAAAGAAGAAATTGAGTGACAAACTTGAAATAATTAAGAAACTAGAACGTGGTGTGAGCAATACTGTTCTAATGGAAACATACGACATTGGAAAGTCTACAATTTATGATATATAAAAGGCAAAGAATAGAATTTAGAATTCACAGCTTTTTCATTAAAACTGCTCGTTTTGATAAATGAAGCATGCTATATTTGCAAATGAATAAACTATCAAAATGTACCTGTTCATTTCTTCTTTATTCTTCATTAAATTTGAATTTTAAAAGTACTGCCTGAGAATCCGGAAAATCCGAAAATCCGGACCGACCCAATCCCCAAGCAGTCCGGATTTTTGGACTTCTACTGTATTTCAATTAATCCCATATGTTATGTTGTTCACTTTACGCGTTTCTCACTTTCCGCAGTACCCTGTGGGTTGTATTAACCGCGTAAAGTGAGGGTTGACTGTATATATATATATATGTGTATATATATATATATATATATATATATATATATATATATATATATATATATATATATATATATATATAATATTCAGAAATTTCAGTGTGATTTCAAATGCCGCGCCATGGGCGATACTGAGTTTTCAAGGTTGACTGAGGAAGAGAGCGCTCTTGCACATAGTGAGAGGTTTTGGAACTAGGCCTATATGATAGTGAAATGTAGTTTACCGAATTAATAATGATGCGATTCATGAAGTTAAGGGACTATTATTAAATTTGAACTTATTATAGATCGGTTATCAGTCTGAATAATGTTACGGGTGTCCCAAGAAAGTTATTAGTAGGCGGAAAATATGTCACGTAGGCCTAAGCTAACGCCTTGGGTAGACACGAGGCTGGCTGGCTCAGTCAGATGACAGGGTGGAACAGAGAGGGCAGACTGTGCGTCAGAGAGGACGAAACGGTCCTGGTCTAGTCACCTGTGTTGCGTTATTGCATTATAACAAGTAAGTCTCATTCGATCTCAGGGCAGTGATAAAGTTAACTAGAGCTAACAGTGAGTTCATTTCAGGGTTTCCGTCAGAACCCACTTGACTGCGAGAGATTGACTGCTGTTTGAGACTGCCGTTGATGATTGATAATTAGCGATTGTCACAGTTGGAACGATCAGTGCAGGCTTGCGCGGGTCAGCGGGGATATCAAGGGATCTCTTGAGTGAACAAGTGCTCCCGACAACTAAAACGACACAGGACCAGCTTCAGCATTGGGTGATCAGTTCTTCCCACGTGGGTGCACAGCACCACGCGTTTTCAGTCAGCTAGAAGTATTATCTACTGGCTAGGGTCACCTGCTGGCATTCTCTCTTCCCGCCCATGGATGCACTGAGAGTACACTGAGGCCATCTGAGTAAATTAATGGTCACACACCGAGACCAGGAGTCTAGGGGATACCTAGAGAAATATTTTATCTCCCTTATTATGGGTGTATGTTGAGTTGGGTGGAGCATGGTTCACGGGTATTGGAGGAACCAGTAACATCTCAATAATAGTGATAATATTTTTGTGTGTAGTTAATACCATTTTTTCAGTTACTGATATTATCTTGACGTGTGTAGTTTAATATTTCTTACATACTTTTGATAGTATTGCTTTCTAATGTTTGTCACTAATTGAAACGAGTGATACTGTGATTTAGTTTCTTTAATGCATTTAATTTTTCTTTATAATTCAATCTCAGGTATAACTTTTGTTCCCCAGAGTAGTGTTTAAGTTAGGTTAGGAGGTGTTTATCTGTTGGGGTAATATAATTTTGTTGAGTGCCCTGAAGGCCTATTCAGGGTGGAATTAATAATTTCTCATTTTTTATACCATTTTCTCAATTGCCCTGAAGGCCTATTCAGGGTGGAATTAATAATTTCTTATTTTGTATACCATTTTCTCAGTGCTCGATATAATTTTGTTGAGTGCCCTTAAGGCCTATTCATTGTAGAGTTATTAATATTTTATTTTTTTAATACCATTTTCTCAGTGATTGATATTATTTTGTTGAAAACTCTTAAGGCCTGCATCTGTTGGTGTAACATAATTCTATTGAGTGCCCTTTAGGCCTATTCATGGTGGAATTAATAATTTCTTATTTTTTTATACCATTTCCTCAGTGATTGATATTATTTTGTTGAAAGCCCTTAAGGCCTGTTTCATGTCTTGCAAGCAACATTTCTTAATCCTTTGAATTTATTGCTGTCTAATGAGGCATTGTCTGAGTTTCTAATAATTTCAATATCATGTATAACTTTATTCCCCAGAGTAGTGTTTTAAGTTCAGGTTAAGAGTGCGCATATGTTGGTGTACCATTATTTGATTGTGTCTGTAGTGTTGGAGGGAATATAAGTGTCTAAATTTTATCAGTGTGTCTCATTCATACCAGTATGGCCTATCCTTCCACGGGTCACGGAGAATTCATTTTGTTAGTATAATTTAAGTGTTCTTGTTCTGGTTAGGTTTTTCTCAAAGGGGCGCTTCCACAGCAATTTTCATCTAATAATTAATAAACCCCAAGTCAAGTGAAATTTAGGTCAGTAATTCTGACGGTTATATATATATATATATATATATATATATATATATATATATATATATATATATATATATATATATATATATATATATATATATATATATATATATATATATATATATATATATATATATATATATATATATATATATATATATATATATATATATATATATATATATATATATATATATATATATATATATATATATATATATATATATATATATATATATATATATATATATATATATATATATATATATATATATATATATATATTTATTCATTTATTTCAGTGAAGACGAGCCCGAAAGGGTGAAAAACAACGTCATTCACTAAGTGACTTGAAAGCAGAGGATATTAGTCACTAACGATCTTCTGTCTTCCTAGATAGAAGACGAGCTGTGGTCGCCATGTTTGACCAGACCATATAAAAATTTGCCCCAAACACAATATCTGAAAGACATAAACAAAATAAAAGTCACTCAATTTCCTTACCTTGCTGAGATGTATAAATACCAAATATAAAATCCTCGAGGCACTTAGTATTTCAGCTATTATAACACAAATTAGCGAAGCCTTCTTTGTGCGTATCTACAGCTGATTCACCAGACAAGAAGATGACAGTAGCAATGCGTGTGATGGAGGGTGCGGGAGGCGTTTTGAGAATTGCAATTAAATGCCAGTTAGCGACGTGTCCTCCTAATATTACGTATTAAGTTATTGCTAGGCATTAACATACCTAGGTATTAAGCTCGACGTCACATTCTGGATTGAACAAAAATTCCAGTGGATGCCCATGGCTGCCTGGGTCTCCATGTAAGATCCTCTGCCACTTCCTCCCCTCAACTTATCTCCACCAGCAAACAGTTACCAAAAAATTGGTGATACAAAGGCTACAATTTCAATTAAAAAAAATGGAAAATAGTGCTCAGTGGTGAATATATGGGTCTGGGGAACCATCACTGGACCCCTCATTCCAGGGAACTTCTGCCAACCCAGTGAAGCTGGTAGTGGACACATGGAACTTAATGCCAAGTGGAACTGATCTCATTGAATACAGCCAAGAATTCTGACCTTCATGCTACAGTACAAATGAGGTCCCAGAGCATCATGGAAAAGGTCTTGCCATCACCAAGTGACCCCTACCATACTCTTGTCTGCTGTGAGATGAGACAGTAGATCCCAGGATGACAGTGTTGTAGAGCTACTAAAATCCACCTTTCAAAAGACACTCCATACACTGGGCCTCTCAGTTCTGTTCATCATCATGTCTCCAACTATCAGTTTGAGATATAGCTATTGCACCACCCTCACTAATGCCACCACTCATCCTGGAAGGGATCCTTGTCCACATGCAGGTGTCCAAAACCACCAGTGCCAGATTTACGTTTGTGAGAGGCCTATGTAGTTCAGGCCTAGGCCTAGAATAAAGGAAATTTATTTAAATTTTTACCTTAAACCTCTGATTATGCAATGGTGTACCCTAGCTTATATACACCACACCATCCATCCTAAAGGTTGCCAACTGCATACAACAACAGAAAAACTAACTAACCAGTGACATAAAAATAATACGAAAGAAGCTACCTTTTAATATTTTATTTTCCATATTGAAAGTTGGGTGCCCTGTTAGGCTACACACTCTGAACACTCCTTAACCCAGCCTTGACACCACACATCACAACTGCATCAGGGCTAAAATCAAAACCTCTCCAGCCACTAAGTAAACTGTTAGACCCTAGTTAACTTGTGTGTTCACCACATTTTTTCTCCTCTTTTTATACTAAAAGCTTTCATTAAACAACCTACTCCCCAATGCCACCAGATATAATATGTCACTTCTATTCATTGTGTATTTTTAGCATTTGACTGCTATTTTTTCTCAATAAACCATTAATCATATTATATTATTATATTGTAACCCAAAATTTGCTTCAGATCTGAACTATTACTCAGCCTGAGCACTGATGCCAAGAATGCCAATGCAGATGGCCTTATTCATCAGTTGCTGCAGCTTTGTCAGAAGTTCCTAATACTGTACACACAATATAGATCCTAGAGTAGCAGTATGGACTGCACGAGAGCCAATCTTAACAATAAAAGCAAATTTGTGCTATTGTACAGTTCTTACAACTGAAGACAGTGTCATTGTTTTAATTAAGAATTTGTCATTTTTTGTGTCTAATTTCCAAACTTGGGTTTATATTGAAATGTTTGGGAGTTTTGGGGCACCCTTTGGTTTTATATTACTTCGAAGAGTAAAGTGATATTTGTCCATAAGCTCTGTATACATACGACGTAAGGTTGCCACTTCCTCCTGTAGCCCTCCAACCAGTTGGTTCTTCTCATCAACAATTGTCTGTAAATAAAAAATGCAATTATTGGATATTTGTTTTCCATGATAAGATAGAAATGCAAAACATGCATCAAGCAGCTAGAAATATACATTTGTGGGACTGCATCTGCTCCAGCTAATCCAAACTTACAGTGGTCCCTCGGTTAACGAACGGTTTGGTGAACGAAATTTCGGTAAACGAATTACCTTCCATAAGAATCTTCAATTCGGTTAACGAACAAAAATTTTATTAACGAAATCCTTACAAACATCATGTTTTGTTGTGAGCGTCAGCTGATCAGCTGATGGGCTAGTCTGTCAATTCAGTAATCTGTTCTATGTTTACATTCGTTTTCAGTGGAATAAATATCAAGAAAATTGTGCTCTTTAATATTTGTGCATTTTTAAATTAAAATTATTGGTCATTCTAAAATTTAGCCATCCAAGCTCTGTCTACATAAAGTTTTTCAACTAATATTTTTGGCTCGATATATGGAACTTTATTCATTTATTGAAACTCCTTTATATGCGCACACTGTCCTAAGGGCAAAGCTGAACTGTACATGTAATCAAAATAATGTACAAAATGATTACAAAAATTTTTGTCTACTGCAAACTATTGCATATTTACATTCAAATTAATCACTCTCTTATAAGAATTCCAGCAATGTAAATTATATTCTCCCAGGCCACTTCTATGAAATTTTATAAGCAAAAAACAAAAACTCGATCTAAAGGATATAAATAAACAAATAAATACTTCACTAGACCTTCGGCGCTGACTGTCAAACATGTCACTGTCTACCCTCCCTCCCTCTCATGTGGTTATACAGTAGGCTTTAAGTTTTTATCTTAAATAATATCACAGACTAAAGTTAGGAGAATATAATTTGAATTGCTGGAATCCTTGCAAGACAGTGAATAATTTGAATATAAACGTCATATATTTTGCACAAGAGATAAACATTTTAGTACATTAGTGTACAGTACTGTAGTACATTTTATAATGTAAAGTTTTTCAACTGTATTTTTGGGTAAATTTACATAAATTTCTTCATTTATTTTAATTCATTTACATGCACACACCATACTAAAAGAAACGTAAAAGAAATATATGACCTTAGTGCAAAGCTGGAGTGTACATGTACGAAATGATTAAGGTACTAAAATTGTTATGTCTAGTGCAAATTATAGCTTGTTTATATTCAAATTAATCACTATCTTACAAGAATCCCAGCAATGTAAATTATATTCTCCACGGTCATTTCACTGACATTTTAAAATGAGAGAAGCTTAGTCACTTAAAGACTGTTAAATAAACACACATGAGACCTTTGGCTCCAACTGTCAAACATATCACCTCACCTCCTGCTCGCTCACTCCTTCATCCCTCTCCACCAGCCGGGGTATTAGACTTACAGTTTTTATCTTGAATAATATCTCACACTAAAGTTAGGAGAATATAATTTGCATTGCTAGAATCCTTGCAAGACAGAGAATAATTTGAATATAAACGTCATATATTTTGCACAAGAGATAAAAATTAATCACCTGTATCACATTACGGTAGTGATTTAAGAGTATGAGTGTATATGTGCGTATATATACAGTGGTCCCTCGGTTAACGAACTCAATTCGTTCCAGAGTGTCGTTCGTTAACCAAAAATTTTGTTAACCGAAACCATTGTTTCAATGAGATATTGGGTAATTGGTTCCAGCTCACAGAAAAGTATATACAAAGTAAAGGCAAAAATGCATAAAGTCAGAAACATTCCTAAAATTCCCCTAAATCGCCCTGATATCACTATAAATATATATATATATATATATATATATATATATATATATATATATATATATATATATATATATATATATATATATATATATATATATATATATATATATATATATATATATATATATATGCATATGCTGATAACCACAAGGAAAGAAGAAAACACGAAGTTCCCAAGCGCTTTCGTGTAATTCACATCTTCAGGGGTGAGTATAGACTAGAGAGAGTAATACAAATCAAGGTGTATATATACAGTCAACCCTCACTTTACGCGGTTAATGTAACCCACAGGGTACCACGGAAAGTGAGAAACGCGTAAAGTGAATAACATAACATATGGGATTAAATGAAATAGAGACCAGCTGACCCCCAAACTCCACTTTTTCCAACACAATACCTATGTTCTAGTAAAAATATCATCTTAATTTTATGATGGTACATGCACACAATTAATACTTAAGAAATACAGTCGCCAAGTTAATGTCCATTCAAATAATGGACTCAACTCCCTCCCCCTCTTCTCACACTACACTCGCTGGCTCTTCCCTCTGAGAAATTTTTGGGGGAAAACCAGGTAGTGTAATAAATAATACCTCAAACTAAAGTTAGGATAATATAAATGACATTACTGGATTCCTTGTAAGACCAGGAATATTTTGAATATAAATGTCATATATTTTGCACAAAAGATAACATATTTACTCAGAGTAAACATTATATCTAAAATTTGTATGTCTAATGCAAAATCTATGATGTTTATATTCAAAATGATCATCAAATTGTAAGAATTCCAGCAATGTAAATTATATTCTGGCCGGGTAATTTGTATGAATTTTTATAAAGCTAAAACAAATATCTTCCAGTTAATAAAAAAAAAAAATATTCTTCTGCGACACTATCTGTCTATCAAAGTACCCCCACCTTGCCTCCTCTTCCCAGCCCGCCAGATGGTGGGTCCGTCCCAACCCTCCCCCCACCCCCCACCAATCCTCCCTTCAAGAGATGTTGGGTGAAAAAACTAAATTTTAACATTTTGTATTAAATAATACCTCAGATTAAAGTTAGGATAATATAATTGACATTGCTTGATTCCTTGTAAAACCAGGAATATTTTGAATATAAATGTCATATATTTGCACAAAAGATAACATATTTACTCAGAGTAAACATTATATCTAAAATTTGTATGTCTAATGCAAAATATATGATGTTTATATTCAAAGTGATCATCAAATTGTAAGAATTCCAGCAATGTAAATTATATTCTGGCCGGGTAATTTGTATGAATTTTATGAGCTAAAACAAATATCTTCAGTTAATATAAAAAAAAATATTCTTCACACCGTGGTGCCAGGTGGTCGGTCGCCGGTCCCTCCCTCCCTCCCACCCCCCACCAACCCTCCCTACCAGATGAATGTGTGGGAATACCAGACTGTTTACCTTTTTAGTAATAAATAATAAATCAGACTAAAGTTTGGATAATTTAATTGACATTGCTGGATTCCTTGTAAGACCAGGAATATTTTGAATATAAATGTCATATATTTTGCACAAAAGATAACATATTTACTCAGAGTAAACATTATATCTAAAATTTGTATGTCTAATGCAAAATCTATGATGTTTTATTCAAAATGATCATCAAATTGTAAGAATTCCAGCAATGTAAATTATATTCTGTGAGTAATTTGTATGAATTTTATGAGGTAAAACAAATATCTTCAGTTAATAAAAAAAAAATATTCTTCACGACACTATCTGTCAATCAAAGTACCCCAACTTGCCTCCCCCCCTCTTCCAACCGCGCCAGATGGTCGGTCCCCCACCACCTTCCCTCCCTTCAAGAAATGTTGGGTGAAAAAACTAATTTTAACATTTAGTATTAAATAATACCTCAGATTAAAGTTAGGATAATATAATTGACATTGCTGGATTCCTTGTAAGACCAGGAATATTTTGAATATAAATGTCATATATTTTGCACAAAAGATAACATATTTACTCAGAGTAAACATTATATCTAAAAATTTGTATGTCTAATGCAAAATCTATGATGTTTATATTCAAAATGATCATCAAATTGTAAGAATTCCAGCAATGTAAATTATATTCTGGCCGGGTAATTTGTATGAATTTTATGAGCTAAAACAAATATCTTCAGTTAATAAAAAAAAAATATTCTTCACACTGCCAGGTGGTTGGTCGGGTCCCTCCCTCCCCCCACCAACCCTCCCTACCAGATAAATGTGTGGGAATACTAGACTGTTACCCTTTTTAGTGATAAATAATAAATCAAGACTAAAGTTAGGATAATATAATTGACATTGCTGGATTCCTCGTAAGACCAGGAATATTTTGAATATAAATGTCATATATTTTGCACAAAAGATAACATATTTACTCAGAGTAAACATTATATCTAAAATTTGTATGTCTAATGCAAAATCTATGATGTTTATATTCAAAATGATCATCAAATTGTAAGAATTCCAGCAATGTAAATTATATTCTGGCCGGGTAATTTGTATGAATTTTATAAGCTAAAACAAATATCTTCAGTTAATAAAAAAAAAATATTCTTCACGACACTATCTGTCTATCAAAGTACCCCACCTTGCCTCCCCCCCCTCTTCCAACCGCGCCAGATGGTCGGTCCGTCCCAACCCTCCCCCCCCAACCCCCACCAACCCTCCCTTCAAGAGAAAGGTTGGGTGAAAAAACTAGATTTTAACATTTAGTATTAAAAAATACCTCAGATTAAAGTTAGGATAATATAATTGACATTGCTGGATTCCTTGTAAAACCAGGAATATTTTGAATATAAATGTCATATATTTTGCACAATAGATAACATATTTACTCAGATTAAACATTATATCTAAAATTTGTATGTCTAATGCAAAATATATGATGTTTATATTCAAAATGATCATCAAATTGTAAGAATTCCAGCTATGTAAATTATATTCTGGCCGGGTAATTTGTATTAATTTTATGAGCTAAAACAAATATCTTCAGTTAATAAAAAAAAATATTCTTCACACCGTGCCAGGTGGTCGGTCACCGGTCCCTCCCACCCCCCACCAACCCTCCCTACCAGATAAATGTGTGGGAATACCAGACTGTTTACCCTTTTAGTGATAAATAATAAATCAGACTAAAGTTAGGATAATATAATTGACATTGCTGGATTCCTCGTAAGACCAGGAATATTTTGAATATAAATGTCATATATTTTGCACAAAAGATAACATATTTACTCAGAGTAAACATTATATCTAAAATTTGTATGTCTAATGCAAAATCTATGATGTTTATATTCAAAATGATCATCAAATTGTAAGAATTCCAGCATTGTAAATTATATTCTGGCCGGATAATTTGTATGAATTTTATGAGCTAAATAAAAAAATTATGCTTCAACAGCGTAAAGGGGTACACCCACCGCGGAATGTGAGCATCCTGGGTTCTGGCAGGGCACGGTGTAAACGTGGAAACGCGGAATGTGGGACCGCGTAAAGTGAGGGTTGACTAATGTGTGTTCATACATTCATTATTATTCTGCCCACCATAATAGAGTCAAACAGTCAGTATTTTCATCAATGTTTTTACGTGCTTTGAGAATTTGCAGCCCGGAATTCATTGATGAGGAATACAGTATAAATATATCTATAATATTGCCTTACCATTACTAAGAAATCTTTCTATAGAACCGATCCCAAGCCCACCCATGACCATAAGAATCTCTTAGTATTACCATTTCACAAAAATTTCTCTCAAATTCCTTTACAACTAAAAACCTGGAACATCAATGTGGCATTTAAAAACTCATGCACTGTTAAACAAATGTTAATCAAGAACTCCCACAACAATACAAGTGGCTGCATTAATAAGGTTCCTTGCAAGGAATGCAATATGTTTTACTTAAGCCAGAAAGGTAAAGATCTTGTAACTAGACTTAAACTACATAAATATAGTGTTAGGACAGGCCAGGAATCCAATGCTCTGTTTGTTCATTTGAGGGATAATAAGCATTGCATTGACTGGGATAATGCCTCCTCAATATTACCATGTAATTCAATTGACAGTAGGAACATTACAGAATCCAGTCTCATTAAACATACCGAATCCGTCAACACGAATTTGAGTAATGGTATGTACAAACTAGACAATTTCGTAATTAAGAAGATTTGTAACCAGGTGAGAAGGTTGGGTCATCTTACCCTCTGACCTAACTACCGACTGCTGCGGTGCTTTTGAAGATTAGTAGGGTCACTACCTAATGACCTGACCATTGTGGACTTGATCTCACCCTCCTCAACTGTATATATATGCCTTGTTATGTATTTCTCCTTAGTCTGTACTCACCCCTGAAGATGTGAATTACACGAAAGCGCTTGGGAACTTCGTGTTTTCTTCTTTCCTTGTGGTTATCAGCATATATATATATATATATATATATATATATATATATATATATATATATATATATATATATATATATATATATATATATATATATATATATATATATATATATATATATATATAGGCCTATATATATATATACAGTATAAACCCGCTTAACGCGGTTTCACTTAGCGCGTTTTACCGTATACGCGGTGCCTCGCCAGAGCTGAACTTTCACTTAACGCGGGTTTTTTCCACGTATACGCGGTGAGTGTCCGGCTCGAGAGCTATTTTTAGATTCGCCCCAACCCCCACCCGCCACCCTGCCTGACTGCCTGTTTTAGCTCATAAAATTCATACAAATTACCCAGCCAGAATATAATTTACATTGCTGGAATTCTTACAATATGATGATCATTTTGAATATAAGCATCATAGATTTTGCATTAGACATACAAATTTTAGATATAATGTTTACTCTGAGTAAATATGTTATTTTTTTTGCAAAATATATGATATTTGTATTCAAAATATTCCTGGGCTTACAAGGAATCCAGCAATGTCAATTATATTATCCTAACTTTAGTTTGAGGTATTATTTATTACTAAAAAGGTAAATATTCTGGTTTTCCCACACATCTGGTGGGACGGTTGGTGGGGGGTGGGGGCAGGGAGGGATCGACCGACCATCTGTTACCGTGTGAAGAATATTTTGTTTTTTTTATTAACTGAAGATATTTGTTTTAGCTCATAAAATTCATACAAATTACCCGGTCAGAATATAATTTACATTGCTGGAATTCTTATAATTTGATGATCATTTTGAATATAAACATCATAGATTTTGCATTCGACATACAAATTTTAGATGTAATGTTTATTCTGAGTAAATATGTTATCTTTTGTGCAAAATATATGACATTTATATTCAAAATATTCCTGGTCTTACAAGGAATCCAGCAATGTCAATTATATTATCCTAACTTTAATCTGAGGTATTATTTAATACTAAATGTTAAAATTTAGTTTTTTCACTCAACGTCTCTTGTAGGGAGGATTGGTGAGGGGTGGGGGGGAGGGTTGGGACTGACCACGCGGTTGGAAGAGGGGGGAGGCAAGGTGGGGTACTTTGATTGACAGATAATGTCTGAAGAATATATATTTTTTTATTTACTGAAGATATTTGTTTTAGCTCATAAAATTCATACAAATTACCCGGCCAGAATATAATTTACATTGCTGGAATTCTTACAATTTGGTGATCATTTTGAATATAAACATCATAGATTTTGCATTAGACATACAAATTTTAGATATAATGTTTACTCTGAGTAAATATGTTACCTTTTGTGCAAAATATATGACATTTACATTCAAAATATTCCTGGTCTTACAAGGAATCCAGCAATGTCAATTGTATTATCCTAACTTTAGTTTGAGGTATTATTTATTAAAATTTAGTGGTTTTCCCCCCAAAATTTCTCAGAGAGGGAAGAGCCAGCAGTGTAGTGTGAGAAGAGGGGTAGGGAGTTGAGTCCATTATTTGAATGGACATTAACTTGGCGACTGTATTTCTCTATTTCTCTTAAGTATTAATTGTGTGCATGTACCATCATAAAATTAAGATGTTATTTTTACTAGAACATAGGTATTGTGTCGGAAAAAGTGGAGTTTGGGGGTGGGCCAGTTTCTATTGGAATTAATCCCATATGTTCTGTTGTTCACTTAGCGCGGTTTTCACTTAACACGGTACCCTGTGGGTTTTATTGACCGCGTTAAGCGGGGTACTACTGTATATATATATATATATATATATATATATATATATATATATATATATATATATATATATGTTATGTTGTTCACTTTACGTTTCTTGCTTTACACGGGCCTCCGTGGGTTCAATTGACTAAAAGTGAGGGTTCAGTGTATATATATATATATACAAGATATATATATATATATATATATATATATATATATATATATATATATATATATATATATATATATATATATATATATATATATATATATATATATATATATATATATATATATATATATATATATATATATATATATATATATATATATATATATATATATATATATATATATATATATATATATATATATATATACACAGTACACTCTTACTCTTAAATCACTACTGTAATGTGATACAGGTGATTAATTTTATCCCTTGTGCAAAATATATGATGTTTATATTCAAATTATTCGCTGTCTTGCAAGGATTCCAGCAATGCAAGTTATATTCTCCTAAATTTAGTCTGAGATATTTTATAAGATAAACACTGTAAGCCTACAGGAAAGACCCAAACCTTTTTCTGAGGCAGATGCAGGGGAGGTAGAGAGGGAGGGAGGGAGGGAGCAAGGGAGTGAGCTTGGGAAAAGGGGGGGGGGAGGAAGGTGAGTTTTACTTTGACAGTTAGTGCATCTTGTGAAGTATTACTGTAATTTTTTTTTAGTTTATCTTTTTGCTCATAAAATTCCATAGATATGACCGAGGAGAATATAATTTACATTGCTAGAATTCTTATAAGATAGTGATTAATTTGAATATAAACAAGCTATAATTTGCATTAGACATACAAATTTTAGATCTAATTTAAGAATTTTATTAGAAAGCAAAAATTGTATCTTTTGTGCAAAATATATGACATTTATATTCAAATTATTCCCTGTCTTGCAATGATTCCAGCAATGCAAATTATTTTCTCCTAAATTTAGTCTGAGATACTGTATTATACAGTATTAAGATAAAACCCTGGCTAGGCAGATGGGGGATAGGGAGGGAGGGAGCGTGCATGGGGTGAAAGGGGGAGCGGAAAGTAAGGTGTACTACTTTGACACTTAGCGCGAAGGTCTGGTGAAGTATTTATTTGTTTATTACGTTGTTTAAATGAGCTTTTGTTTTTTGCTCATAAAATTGCATAGAAGTGACCGGGGAGAATATAATCTACATTGCTGGAATTGTTATAAGATAGTGATTAATTTGAATATAAAGAAGCTATAATTTGCATTAGACATACAAATTTTAGATCTAATTTAAGAATTTTATTACAAAGAGCAAAAAATGTTATCTCTTATGCAAAATATATGACGTTTATATTCAAATTAATCGCCGTCTTGCAAGGATTCCAGTTATGCAAATTAAATTCTCCTAACTTTAGTCTGAGATGCTGCATTATATAAGATAAAATCCCTGGTTGGGCAGATGGGGAAGACGGAGGGAGGGGGGAGCGGGAGGTGACGTGATGTGATACGCTTGACATTTGGTGCCGAGGTCTGGAGAAGTAATTTTGTTTTTTTAAGTCCTTTTTATTGACTTATTGTTTTTTGCTTATAAAAATTCATAGAAGTGACCGGGGAGAATATAATTTGCATCGCTGGAATTCTTATAAGACAGTGATTAATTTGAATATAAACAAGCTATAATTTGCAATAGACATAACAATTTTAGTACCTTTATCATTTTGTACATGTACACTCCAGGTTTGCACTAAGGTCATTTATTTCTTTTATGTTTCTTTTAGTATGGTGTGTGCATGTAAATGAATGAAAATAAATGAAGAAATTTATGTAAATCTACCCAAAAATACAGTTGAAAAACTTTACATTATAAAATGTACTAAACTAATGTACAGTACAGTACTAAAATTTTTATCTCGTGCAAAATATATGACGTTTATATTCAAATTATTCGCTGTCTCGCAAGGATTCCAGCAATGCAAATTATATTCTCCTAACTTTAGACTGTGATATTATATAAGATAAAAATTTAAAGACTACTACTGTACAGTTTAACCACCAAACAACCCTTGCTGGGAGGAGGGGAGGAGGGGAGGCAGGGGTGACAGTGACATGTTTGACAATTGGTGCCGAAGGTCTAGTGTAGCATTTAATTGTCTATTTATGTCCTTTAGATTGAGTTTTTGTTTTTTACTTATAAAATTTCATAGACGTGACCTGGGAGAATATAATTTACATTGTAAGGAATTCTTATAAGATAGTGATTAATTTGAATGTAAACATGCCATAGTTTTTACTAGACATTATTCTGATTACATGTACAGTTCAGCTTTGCCCTTAGAACAGTGTGTGCATGTAAATGAGTTTCAATAAATGAATAAAGTTACATATATTGAGCCAAAAATAATAGTTGAAAAACTTTATGTAGACAGAGCTTGGATGGCTAAATTTTAGAATGACCAATAATTTTAATATTGTATAAAAAAATGCACAAATATTAAAGAGCACAATTTTCCTGATATTTACTCCATTGGAAACGAATGTAAACATAGAAGAGATTACTGAATTGGCTGAGTACCTCCTCAGCTTATCAGCTGATGTTCAAAACAAAATGTGATTTTCGTAAGGATTTCGTTAATCGAATTTTTTTTCGTTAACCAAATTGAAGATTCTTATGGAAGGTAATTCGTTAACCGAAATTTCGTTAACCGAGGCATTCGTTAACCGAGGCATTCGTTAACCGAGGGACCACTGTATAGTGATTTAAGGGCGATTTAGGGGAATTTTAGGAGTGTTTCTGACTTTATGTATTTTTGGCTTTACTTTGTATGTACTTTTCTGTGAGCTGGACCCAATTACCCAATATCCCATTGAAATAATGGATTCGGTTAACGAAATTTTCGGTTAACTAACGACTCTGTGGAACGAATTGTGTTCGTTAACCGAGGGACCACTGTAATAAAATACAGAGCTTTCTAGATTAAAAAAAAAAAATTGACTGGCTTAGGAAACTATTGTCCTTTTAAGAACCTGGTAAAGTGTAATGAAATGCAGTTAGTCAAAAAACATTTGCGAGAGGTAGCTATAGGAAAATAAAAAAAATTTCCGGCTAAATTTTATTATATGAGTAAATCACAGTATTTTGTGGCAGTACAGGTATCCCTCATTATTGGAATGGGTTAGGTTCCCTGAAAACCATTCGTTAAAGAAATATTTGTATTGGTATAGGGTTCGGTTCCCCAATGACAAGGAAACCCCAATATTATACCTAAAATCTATGAAAAGACACAATCTTTTTCTTATTCTTACTATCAATCCTGCATAAAGCTACAGCACAAACTACCATTATTAAAAAATACATTACAGTGGAAAATTCCGGCCTTGGGAACGATTTTCCGAAGGGCACAATTTCCGGAAAATTACGAACAAAATTCCCGATGCCAGGAAAATTCCGGGGATGGGGAAGTTTCTTTCCGGGTTTGAGAGATGAAGTAATGGGCAATTTCTGGAACTTCCGAGAAAATTTTTCCATTACCTGGAAAATTCCGGGGATGAGAGATTTTTTCCGGCTTTGAGAGTCGTCTCGTTACCTGGAAATCTCTGATTCCGGCTAACGGAGATATCACTGTATCTCGATCACTTTAGGGTTATGTGACGAGACTATGTCCCCACACTCCACTCAGCATCCAGGCCTCCCACGACCTTTTGGCTTTAAGGTACGGAAGTTGTGAGAATTCTTTGCCTTCCTCCAGTTCAGATATGCCTCAGGCGGTTACCTAGTGCAGCTCCTTGGATTCTCCGTGAATTTCAAATTTGTTAGTATTTTAATGAAAGGAAGGGCTTACTCCCTCCCTGTATTGTCCATTTTCATTTTTTAGATCATGTCTCCTTTCACAGGGGGACTATTCCTGTATACACGGACGGCTCTAAGTCAGAGGCAGGTGTGCTCTTTCTCGATTTCTGTCGGGACGGTAGTGTCCCCACTATGGCATCTATTTTTACTGCAGAGCTTTCATTTATTTTACTTGCCCTCAAGATTAGTTTTACCCAATGATTTTACAATTTCTAATAATTCTCGCAGTATTCTCCAGGCCTAAGCTAGTATTTCATCGCCACTTCCCTTAGTTTTAGATATTTTACAGTGGCTGTTTCTCATCCAACGTCGGTGCCAGAAAGTCAGTTTATGCTCGGTTCTGGCCCACGTGGGGGAAAAGAGAATCAGCGTGCTGATGCTGTGGAGAAAGCAGCTGCTTCTCACCCAATGGCAAGTTGTTCCCCTCTACCTGCCTCTGATATGAAACCAGTAATAAGAGCTGCCATCTGCTCAAGTTGGAAATGCAGATGGGATGCTGTCGAAGCAAACAAGCTCCACGACATCTACGCTGCATTGGATGCCTGGGGATATAAGGGACTGTCACTCCGTTGAGAGACTGCTTTGGCCCTCCACAGCATTGGCCAAACATGGCTGAGTCATGGTTTTTTAATGGAGAGGACACCTCCTCCCCATTGTGATGAGTGCCTGGTCCAACTGACTGTTTGACTGCTCCTGGTGGAATGCCAGTCTCAGAGATCTTCGTTGTAAGCACATCTCCCAGTGCCTGGGGGAGACAGGTCTTACTGTCTCTTTTTGGTGCTGGGGGAGGAGTGGGTAATGTGGGAGTGGACATCCTCTCCTTTGTGGAGGAAGCCAGCCTTCTACACAAACTTTGAGTTTTACTTATTAACATTTAAATGTTTTTTATGAAAGTTCTATGCTATTTATTGTTTTTACCTTGCATTATTATTATTTTTTAGCCTTTACTTCAAATCGGCGACATATGACCTAAGCCGTTGCATCGCCAGGGATGAGATTACCATGTAAGGGCGGAAACGATCCTCCGGCTCATTACCGCTGCTAACTCGCTCGTTTGCTGGTGCAGACGACACTTGGGGTGGTTGGACGGAGGTGAGAACTATAGGTTATGTATATAAGCTACTGTGCCGAGTAGCAACCCTGTATATAAGCTACTGTGCCGAATAGCATTTATATATATCATCACGTGGCAACACTGCACGTTATGTGGCAACATTGCCCCGAGGCTGCCATATGGCGAGGCTGCCATATGGCAAGGCAGCCTCAGTCTGACTGTGTGAGCCGTGCATGGCACATGCGAGTCACCACTTGTATTTCTCTCATCCATAATAAACGGACTTCAGTGTTACACAGTGTTTCCCTACCCATCACTGTATTCTTCAGGGAACACTAGAACTACCAAGAACGGCAGCGACTATCTGCGCCACCGGCAGATATAACCCAGCCGCCATACCGTCAGTATCTAGCTACCCTGCTATCCGTCAAATTCTGGCTGTGATCTCATCATAGGTCCTGGACTCGTGGGCTGTGTTCCCAGACCTTCACCTATCGACTGCCAACTCTCTGGTCATCTACCACTACCGCATACCCCGACCGTCAGTTCCTCACATTCCCTCTGTGCCCCGGTGTTCTCCTGCCTTTTCAAGACGTCGCTGAGTGTGGAGTGAATGGACGCTTCCCTACCCTGAGTGTGCATCACCGTGTTCCAGAACCTTCCCCCAGGGCCACTGCCGTAGGAAATATTTGTTCATGGTTTGATTCTATAATTGTTTGATTCCATTAATTGCTGATTCCCCTTTATTGTTCGATTCTATCAATTGTTGACTCCATTTAATTGTTTGAATCCATTAATTGTTTGACTCCCGTAATTATTTGATGTTTGTTGAGTGGTGTCAGAGTTTTGTGTTATATTTTTATAGTAAAGAGATGCCAATCTCTAACGGTTGTTTGTTATTCCTCAGAAAACCATGGTCCTTGACTTTCCTTTATTAAGATCCTGATTAGCCTGGTAAGGGATTTCTATCCCTAAGTCCCAGACCTTTACAAGTGGCGACCCTGCCAGGATTGTCTCTGACCTTTGGTTTCTGAGGTTTAACATTCGTTCCGGTGTTGTTGTAAGTCGCCGTGAGCGCGCCACCTTGCTGTCTGTGGCCCGGAAGCAAGTGTTGTTCAGTGGTTATCCCTTCCTTCTGTGTGCTAATTTTGTTGCTCTCCCTTGTACTTGGGGAAGTTAATTAGTGTTGGTTGGGGTGCACTGTGGATGCTGTCATAGCATTTTTGTTGTTGTTTCACCTGGTGCGGTTTCGTTACCCTGAGGTGATTCAGCTGGGCTGGGTGCGGAACGAGGTTCCCTCCAGTCGGATCAAATCATTTACTGGTCTGATTGAGCCACTAGGTGAGTTACCTTTGGCTATTTGTGGGGTAAGTTGTTTGTTTTTTCCTTTATTCTTGGCCTTTCGGATCATTATGTCTGCTTTTGAGGTGTGGAAAGGTCAAGTGGTGGCCCTGGGTCTGACAGGTAATGACATTGGTCAGTATGTGGTCACCCAACAGAATGCCGAGAGAGAGGAACGTCAGAGAGAGAGAGAGGCACGTCAGAAAGAGAGAGAGAGAGAGGAATGTCAGAAAGAGAGAGAGGCACTTCAGAAAGAGAGAGAGTTGGAGGAACGCCAGAGAGAAAGAGAGTTCGAATTAGCTAAGTTGCAGGCAGAAAAGGACCTAGAACTGGCTAGGATTAATGCTTCAAGTAGACCAGAATCCTCTGGCCATATACAAGACAATGTGGTAAAACCCAGCTTGCCTGTGTACCGTGAAGGAGAAGACATCGCCTCCTACCTTGTTAGGTTTGAACGGGTAGCTGAGCTGCTTGGCGTAGACCCGGATAGCTATGCTGTAAGGTTGGGTAGCCTACTGTGTGGTAAGCCGGTAGAAATTTACACGTCCCTGTCTGCCGACATCACCCGAGATTACTTCTTCTTGAAGCAAGCTCTCTTGCAAGGATTTTGCAAGACTTCTGACGGTTATCGTGCTGATTTCCGCAGAACGAAGATTAGAGCGGGAGAAACGTACCAGCAGTTTTCGATTCACCTGGGTCGTTTATTTCAACAATGGCTGGAGACATCAGGGGTTGAAGAAACCTTTGAGTCTCTCTCTAACTTCATGATATTAGATCAGTTTTTGTCTTCTCTACCTCCAGACTTGAGAATTTTCATTAAAGAACACCAGCCAGCGACGCTTGGAGAAGCTGTGCATTTTGCCGACAACTGGGCGTCTGCTCGCAACGCCTACCCCATGTCTTCCCCTCCTGTGGTGAAGATTGCGAAGCCTCCATCCTCCGAGGAAGCATCCCCAGGAGTAAACAGGAGTAGTCCACCAGCCGTGTGGTGTCACAGCTGCGGAGAAGAAGGGCACATTCGTTCTTGCTGTCCCAGGAATCCCCTCGCCTTCAAGACTGCTGACACTCATCAGCCCAGCAACAAGGTCGGATTCTGTTTGGAGGACAGGAGCTGCCCCCGTTATTGTGTCAGTGGAACAATAAATGGGTCTAGGGCATCTACTTTCATCAGTGACACTGGTTGCTCGTGCATTATTGTCTCTGAAGAAGCCCTGCCTGACGCTGACATCTCGAGCTGCCCGAAGGTTAGTGTCGCCGATTATTTAGGTCGTGTTGACCAGTTCCCTGTTGTTAGGTGCTACCTGCGTTGCCCCTATTTCACTGGTTGGTCTAATGTGGTAAGAGCTTCCATTAAATTTGCTAGTGCCCTCATTGGTAATGTTCCCGGTGTTCGTGACCCTAACGACCCGGAAACGTTAAAACTCTCCTCGCCACCAGCACCAGTCCTCACACCACCTGCTGATGACGACGCCTCGCCACCTGCCGAGGCCGCCTCGCCACCTGCCGAGGCCGCCTCGCCACCCTCTCACGCCGCCACGCCTGCCGCCAAGGTCCAAGCTGTAGGGCCACGGACGGCGAAGGTGAAACGACCGCATCCCCTGATTCTGCCGAATTTGTTGCCACTGACTGTGACGCCCAAGGAGTTCGCCAAGCTTCAAGACTCGTGTGCCACTCTGAAGCGGGTAAGGGAGAAGGTGACTTCCGGGGAGGAGGATCAGGTGAGAGATGGGTCGGTTTATAAGTTTGTTTCTATTAATGGGGTGTTACACAGGTCTTGTGTTTCATCCAAGCGACCAGCCAAAGTAGGTCGGTTTTTACTTGTTGTCCCTGCTGTTTGTCGTAGTAACATTCTCTCTGTAGCTCACAAGAGCCCTCTAGTAAGTCACTGTTCTCGTAGGAAAACTTATAGGAAGGTTGCTGATCAGTTTTACTGGCCAGGTATGGGAGCAGATATTAGAGATTTTTGTAGGGGTTGTGATCAGTGCCCAAGTATGTCCGCCAAGGGTAGAGCCCGTCCTGTTCCACTTGAACCCTTGCCCATCATTGCAGAACCATCTTCTCGGGAAGCCATAGATTTTGTTGGACCGTTCTCACCCCTTTCCTCTAAGAAGCCTAAATTACATCAAGCTAATTTGTTAAGGAAATATAATTGCAGGACCCGCATTGCTCGTGTCCTTGACGACGTCCCCAAGCTGGAGTTAGTCGAGGCACTACCCTGCAAGAGTTCCTGTGGAGTTCGGACGCCAGAGTCTGTTGATCTCAGTTGCCAGTTGCTGCCAACACCTGATGAGTTAGAAGAATCCTCTACGACTGGAAATAGGCCCAAACTTAAACTTGGACTGAAGTGGACTCCACGTGCAGTTCCTTGATACGGCCTTACGTTTTGGACATCAAGTTACCACCTATTCTTTTCTATGACCCTTCTTTATTGTGCAATGTGTGTTTAAGCATTTGTTGTAAGATGATTATGCTTTGTGTACTAATATTAAGTTTTAATCTACCTTACAGTAGAGTTTTGTTGGGGGAGCAGTGTAAGGGCGGAAACGATCCTCCGGCTGGTTACCGCTGCTAACTCGCTCGTTTGCTGGTGCAGACGACACTTGGGGTGGTTGGACGGAGGTGAGAACGGCAGCGACTATCTGCGCCACCGGCAGATTCAACCCAGCCGCCATACCGTCAGTATCTAGCTACCCTGCTGTCCGTCAAATTCTGGTTTTGATCTCATCATAGGTCCTGGACTCGTGGGCTGTGTTCCCAGACCTTCACCTATCAACTGCCAACTCTCTGGTCATCCACCACTACCGCATACCCCGACCATCAGTTCCTCACATTCTGTCTGTGCCCCGGTGTTCTCCTGCCTTTTCAAGACGTCGCTGAGTGTGAAGTGAATGGACGCTTCCCTACCCTGAGTGTGCATCACCGTGTTCCAGAACCTTCCCCCAGGGCCACTGCCATAGGAAATATTTGTTCATGGTTTGATTCTATAATTGTTTGATTCCATTAATTGCTGATTCCCCTTTATTGTTCGATTCTATCAATTGTTGACTCCATTTAATTGTTTGAATCCATTAATTGTTTGACTCCCGTAATTATTTGATGTTTGTTGAGTGGTGTCAGAGTTTTGTGTTATATTTTTATAGTAAAGAGATGCCAATCTCTAACGGTTGTTTGTTATTCCTCAGAAAACCATGGTCCTTGACTTTCCATATTAAGATCCTTTTTAGCCTGGTAAGGGAATTCTATCCCTAAGTCCCAGGCCTTTACATACCACAATAAATCAATCTATAAAAAATGCAGGAAGAACTCAGCTGCTTGAATACCTGGCCTGCTAGGCCCCCTTTGGGCATGGGCCCTAGTGTTTTGGTACCATTATCACCCCCCCCTCTCATGGCCCCTGAGTACAGGTAGTGCACATTTGAGAAGGACATGAGCGGTCACGAGGTACCACATGAGCAACACTTTTTTTTATTTTTCCTTTTAGCCACAAAGACATACCTGGCAGTTCCTTTTACACTAGGACTGCCTATTGAAGGGCCAGACAAACTATCACTTGCACTAAAAGGGCCAAGAACACTGGGAGAGGCCTCAGGAGGCACCACACAATCACCATGTGGTGCAATCTTCTTGCTCTTTTTACATTTTCCCACCCCTCCACCTTCACCAACAACACGAGGTATGGTTCAAAACTATCAAAACACTGTTATGAATAAATGAAATCACTCTCGTGAATGAGAAATCAGTACAAGCCACGAGAAACTGGTAGGAAATATAAGTCAAGGTTGCATCCTGCGCCGTTGAACAACAAAAAAGGGTGACTGGTGTCGTCACTCACGTAACCTTGGAAGTAGTCTACATAGTTGCCAGATCACACCGATGTGCCAAATGTGTGTCTTGCGTATCTAGCATAAATACACAAACATAATTTTTTTTATTTAAATTTTTGAGTTCATATAAGAACATAAGAATGGAGGAAACTGCAGCGGGCCTATTGGCCCATACGGGGCCGTCCCATTTACACCCAACTCCTATCGCTCATATATCCATCCAATCTATGTTTGAAGCTATCCAGTGTACAGGTATTCGAGTTAATGATGATGTTTGGTAACTTGTTCCACCCGTCCACTACTCTATTTCCAACCAAAGTTTACCTATTTCGCACCTAAATCTAAATTCGTCTAATTTATAACCATTATTACGAATTTGCTCCTGGTTGGATAGTTTGAGTACCTTTGTAATGTCACCTTTGTTTAGCCCTGACTTCCATTTATATACCTCGATCATATCGCCCCTCACTCTACATCTCTCGAGGGAGTGCTAATTAAGATGCTTTAACCTGTCTCTATTCTCAAGGTTCCTAATGCCTGGGATTAGTCTTGTCATTCTCCTCTGAATTCTTTCTCGGGATTCTATATCCATTCTGTAGTACAGTGACCAGAATTGAACTGCGTAATCCAGGTGTGGTCTCACAGGTGCAAGATATAGTTTTAGGATGACCTCACTAGTCTTGTAACTAACACTCCTTTGCACGAACCCAAATACTTTGTTAGCCTTGTTTCGAGCAAATACACATTGTTTACTTGGGTTAAGATTCCTACTTATCATGGCTCGTAAATCTTGCTCACAGTCGGATTTCTCTATAGCATCGTTGTTCAGTTGGAATCTGGTTTCTCTGTTTACATCTCCGAGACCAATTACTTTACATTTGTCCTCATTGAATTTCATCAGCCATTTTTCAGACCATTCCAAAATTTTTTTTTCATCTTCCTGAAGTTTTGCGGAGTCCTCGTCAGATTTAATTACTCGCCCTATTTTAGTGTCATCAGCAAATTTACTTATGTTGCTGTCTATGCCAATATCTATGTCGTTTATTTATATACAGTAATACCCCGCTTTACGCGGTTTTATTTTACGCGTTTCTACATTTATGCGGTACCCCACCAGAACCGGAATGTTCACTTTACGCGGTGCATCTACTCATATACGCGGGAAGCGGCGCGGGCAGGGTGCGCACAAGGTCACCCAGTCATCAAAACATTACCGAGTTCTTCATCCACCACCCACCACAGCCGGCCCAAGTCAGTGATAGTGAGGATATGGACTTCTGTGGACTTTGAGGGATTTGACAAAGAGGCCCTGCAAGCCTCTGTGGTGGATAGTGATACAATTGATCCAAGTGATACAGGTGAGGGCCAATAATCTGCCCTCTGCCTCGGAACCAACCCCCCCATCCCCGTGTGCCCAGCCATCTTTTCTACTAATGTAAGTGTTAAAAAACCTAATATTATTGATATTTCTCTTAATAATTAATTGTGTGTGCATACCATCATAAAATTAAGAAGTTATTTTTACTACAACGTAGGTATTGTGTCTAAAAAAGTGGAGTTTGGGGGTCGGCCCAGTCTCTATTTCAATTAATCCCATATGTTCTGTTGTTCACTTTACGCGTTTCCCGCTTTACGCGGGCCTCCATGGGTTCAATTGACCGCGTAAAGTGAGGTATTACTGTAATAAATAATAATGATCCCAGTAATGAGCCTTGGGGTACTCCACTTGTGACGTTACTCCAATCTGATTTCCTGCTGTTAAGCTCACTAGCTATTACCTGTCCTGTAACCATGCCCTAATCCAATTTAGAATATCTCCTCCAATGCCACATCATAGTCGTGCCTGTCGTCCACTGATTCCAAAACAGCTGAAAAGAATGCTAATAGATTAGTTAGACATGAACGCCCGCTTGTGAAGCCATGTTGGGAATCATTGATCAACTTGTGCTTCTCCAGGTAATTTCGAATAGAGTTTGAAAGTATTGCTTCCAGTAATTTGCCTACAATTGATGTTAAACTGATTGGACGGTAGTTAGAGGATAGTGATTTATCTCCCTTCTTGAAAATCGATATTACATTCGCTATGCTCCTGGATTCTGGTACTACAGGTACACCCGTTTTTAAGGATATGTTAAACAAATTTGCTAAGGGCATACTAAGCTCTTCCTTAAATTCCTTTAATACTCTGGCAAATATCTCATCAGGGCCTAGTGATTTATTAGGCTTTAGCTTGTCTATTTGCTTACTAACATCCTTACCAGTCACTACTATCTTGCTTAATCTATTTTCTTCACTATCTCTGTATATACTCGGTGCCTTGGTGTCATGTTTAAATTTTCAGTGGTGGAAACTGTTGAAAAATATCTAATCAGATTATTGCTCATTTCTCCGTCGTTATCAGTTAGCTCGCCAGTATCCGACTGTAATGGTCCAATCTTTTCTACTGCTTTAGTTTGATACATTTGAAAGAATCCAATGGGGTTTGACTTTGCCTCCCTTGCTACCCTCAGTTCATGATTCCACTTTGTTTTTCTTATCAAGGTCTTAACCCTACTGGCCAATACCTTAAAATATTCTTGGAGGTAAACTTCACCATGATTTATTCTCCTACCTATAGCCTTCCTTTGTCCAATACAGTGGTCCCTCGGTTGACGAACACAATTCGTTCCACAGAGTCGTTCGTTAACCGAAAATTTTGTTAACCGAATCCATTGTTGCAATGGGATATTGGGTAATTGGTTCCAGCTCACAGAAAAGTACATACAAAGTAAAAAAAAATGCAGTAAAGTACACTTACTTTGAGGTGTGTATGTAGAAGGTTCCTAGTTGATGATGATGATGGGAATTAGAAGTGGTGGTGGAGGAGAAGGGAGAAGAGAAGGAAGTGGGGATGGAGGAAAAATCACCTTTCAGGAGACCCATGCTTGATGCAGTAATTTCACCAATAATATTTTAAGTTCACTAGGTGTAATTCAAGATCATTTTATTTAAATCAACACTGCACTGCACTATATATTATCAATATGTTAACTAAATTTCAGAATGACCAACAATTTTAATGTAAAAATGCAAAAATATTCAAGACGCCAACAAAATCGATGATCAATCCACTGTAAACAAAGCCAAACTGACGCCTGGTGGGTGAATCAAGCGGCTGATGGGCGCACAAAAAAATAGTTCCCTGTACTGCATATGTTATCAATATGTAAACTAAATTTTAAAATGCTAATAATTTGAATATAAAAAATGCAAAAATATTAAAGAGCACAACTTTCTTGATATTTACTCCACTGGAAACAAATGTAAACATAGAACAGATTACTGAATTGGCAGACTAGCCCATCAGCTGATGCTCACAACAAAACGTGTTTGTCGTAAGGATTTCGTTATTCAAAGTTTTGTTCGTTAACCGAATTGAAGATCCTTATGGGAGTTAATTCGTTAACCAGATTTTCATTAATCGAACCATTCGATAACCGAGGGACCACTGTAATATTCTTTAAATAATTATTTATCCATTTGGGGGTCATTGCCGTTTGATCAGAGTTTTCTGTATGGTATATTCTGCCTTTGTGCATTAAGTAACTCCTTACTTGTATTTAAATTGCTGTGGAACTCCTCAATCTCAGATCTCGTGATAAGGTCATCCTCAACGTTCATATTTTGTGAGGTTATCGTTGTCAGGTCTCCAGGAAAAGTGTGGTCGCCCTTTGTGGGTACACTGTGTGAGGTCATGTAATCCACCCCCAAATGTGATACCCCTTCTCTCAGCTGCCTTTTCAACCATATCAAAATTTGCAAATTTTTGTATGAAAACTGTAAAGCGATAACTTAGATCACACGAAAATTTGCGTATGAAAACTCCAAGAGTGTTTAATAGGAGTTATAGGGGAGTATCCGTAAAGTTGGAAATCTTTAACCCGAGTTATCGATAACCTGGAGAGTGTCTACAGTTAGGTAGGTTTTCATTGCTTATTCGGGGGTTTTCTTGGAGTGGGGAACCAATCCCTATTCTTTCCATTTGCTATGTTATTTGCTCTCCAAAAATTGGATATTCAAATGGTTTTCAAGGAACTTAACCCATCTGAATAGTGAGGTATACCTGAATGATGTTTTACACACTTTCCTGAAATATTATCATTTGCCACACAGAGTCAAGTCAACTGCAGACAACGTACAGAGGGTCCCCGGGTTATGAACGGGTTCCATTCCTGAGGACTTTCTTAGGTTGGAAATGTACATAAGTCGAATGCACGGTATGTGCATAACGTACTGACAGAACAATGCTTAAAATCCCACTATATCATAGCCTAAGTCCTTATATACATCTAAAATCACTTAATTTAAGACAAAAGAAGAAATAGAATGACAAAATACAGTAAATGAAAGTAAAAAAGTCATCAGGTAAATAAAATACTGTAAATTTAAAGTTTAACCCCGTTTTTATCGACAGGCGTTCATAAGTCGGGGACCCCTGCACCCAAATGCCTGGAAAAATGATATCTGTTAGTTGGAATATCAATTATTGAGAAGTCCATTATTGAGAGGGTTCATTATACAATTAATTTTTGTTTACATGGGACCACCTTTTAGATTTTTTATGGCATAAAACTGTATAGAAAAATTTTCAGCACATTCAGCACATAGTGGGACAACACATTTTAAAATTTTATGCCATTTTAATGGTGTAAGATATGTGGAGCACTTACATTTGGTAGCTCTGGGCCACCCACCCGGTTAAAGTGTGTTACTCAGAGTTTAAATCATGGAGCAAAAACACAAAAAATAAATTGGTGTGGATATCAGAGAAGCAGGTATCATCAAATGAAGAGGATAGCAGTTTAAGTGTTAAAATAAATTCTCTTCCAAAATTTCTATGAAAGAAAAGGGGTTCTTAAATTTGGTGTAATACAGGTACAGACTTCTGGAGATATTAGATCAATATGATTCTAAAGAGATGACTTACCTGAATGAGATTAATACAATAATGAAAAAAAAAGGAATGGATGAAAACGTTCAAACAGAGTGTAAGTTTTCAGCAGAGTTGTCTAATTTGTTTACATTCAAATTAGTTGATAATGTATTTAGTCAAATAAGTTTGATGCATACATCATACTTTTTACAAGTCAACATATTTGCTAATGAATCCAAAATTTACCTCCAACTGATGACTGACATGGCTAAATGAGGTAGGGTCCAGGTTGGCTGCTGTAAGAACCTCTGATAGAACAGCTTCTTTTTTTTCTAGATGCTCTGAAACCTGTTAAAGGATAAGATTACTACAAGTTGAACCTCACTAGTCTGGCAACCTTGAGACCAGACCAGAACTGGACTATTGATAATTCCAAACCATTGAAGCTTTGACTAAAAAAGAAAAAAATATAAAATGTGTATATTGTGCAGATACAACTTACTTAAGCATATTTTGTGGTAAATATTGAAAAATAAAGTTACCTACTCCTACAAGGAATAATATAAAATAATAGATATAGTACTGTACCAGTACAGTAGAAGTCCAAAAATCCAGACTGCTTGGGGATTGGGTCGGTCCGGATTTTCGGATTTTCCGGATTCTCAGGCAGTACTTTTAAAATTCAAATTTAAGGAAGAATAAAGAAGAGATGAACAGGTACATTTTGATAGTTTATTCATTAGCAAATATAGCATGCTTCATTTATCAAAACGAACAGTTTTAATGAAAAAGCTGTGAATTCTAAATTTTATTCTTTGCCTTTTATATATCATAAATTGTAGACTTTCCAATGTCGTATGTTTCCATTAGAACAGTATTGCTCACACCACGTTCTAGTTTCTTAATTATTTCAAGTTTGTCACTCAATTTCTTCTTTCTCTTCACACAACGAAGTTTATCTACTTTAGGAGCCATTATTATGGGCTTGTACAGTACTCTGTAAATGCAAAGAGTAGGACTCAAAATATTGTTATATTACAATGGTATTCTATTCATACTGTGCTTGATATAATGCATTCACGGAAATGTAATATTTTTGCTGAACGTACGTATTACAGTGGAAAGTGGGATAAAATCGTGACGAAAACAATGACTTTCGCTTTCTTTCGTTCAAAAGATGTTCCCGTAATCGCTTTTCGAATGGTTTTCAGTTCAAAAACTGTTGTATTACAATAATATTCTATCCTAATTAACTTGACTAAATACAGTGACCCCTCCATTAACGAACTCAATCCGTTCCAGAAGGTCGTTCGTTAACCGAAAAGTTCGTTAACCGAAACCATTGTTTCAATGGGTTTTTGGGTAATTGGTTCCAGCTCACCGAAAATTTCCTAACTTCAACAAAAATGGTAGAAAAATTTACTTACTTTGAGGTGTGTATGTAGAAGGCTCCTGGATGATGATGATGATGTGCATTTGAAGTGGGAGGTGGAGGAGGAGAAGGGAGAAGAGAAGGAAGTGGAGGTGGAGGAGAAGCATTTTACTGCTTCTTGGAAGGTGAGTCACCTTCCATGAAAATGTCAGGAACCTCTGAACTGACAGATTCTCCACCATGAACATCCTCTCTCCTTCTTGAAGTGGAAGGCTGAGGGCTAGCATCATCCTCTCTCCTTCTTGAAGTGGAAGGCTGAGGGCTAGCATCTTGTTCCCTCTGCCTTTTACTGAAGAAAGTGTCAATTGTGATTTGTGGGGCACCTGTCCTCCTCATCATTAACTTATGTTTAAAGAAGGAGACCACTGAGTCCTCAACATGACACAAAGTTAGTTCAGTTTTTCCACTTCTGGGTGCTTTGAAGCCAGTTCCCTGAACTTCTCCCAGTAGTAAATCACATCTTTCAACTGTTTAGCTGACATATGGTCATCACTTTCAATTTCCTCCTCACCACTGTTAGCCTCTACCCGTAACATCTCATCCAGTTGCTTCAAGTCATCAGGAGTAAGTTCCTCCTCATGAGACATCACAAGCTCTTCCACATCCTTCTCCTCCACTTCAAGGCCCAATGACTGACCAATGGACACAATCTCCTGGTCCAACTCTGTTTCTTCCTCAAATCCCTCAAAATCATGGACTACTGATGGCCACAGTGCTTTCCATGAAAAATTGAGGGTTCTAGTGGAGACTTCTTGCCATGATGACACAATCAATTTTACAGCCTCCAGGACGTTGAATTGTGTCTTCCAGAACTGTTTCAGTGTTAGTTCAGGATCAGTGGAAATTGCCTGATGACACCTCCTAAACATTTTCTTCATGTACAACTTCTTGAAGTTGCTGATTACATTCTGGTCCATTGGCTGTATGATTGATGTAGTGTTTGGAGGCAAAAACAACACTTTCACAAAGTCAAATTGATACTCCAAATTGCTGGCAAGGTCAGGGTCATGACCAGGAGCATTATCCATGAGGAGAAGTACCTTTAAAGGGAGTTTATTGGTGGTTAGGTATCTCTTGACAGAAGGGCAAAACACATCAACAGCCCATTCATTAAAGAGCTGTCTTGTCACCCATGCCTTACGGTTGGACTTCCAATAAACTCCAAGTTTTGTTCTTACCACTTTCTGTTGCTAAAAAACAGTTTTTTGTTCAATGCTCTGAATGCGACGATCAAAAATGCTACCTAGGTATGTTAATTCCTAGCCAATTCGCCAGGCCAACATACAGGCAATTAAAACATCTAATAATTACTTAATAAGTAATATTAGAAGGACACGTCACTACCTGGCATTTAATTGCTATTTTGAAAGTCCCTCCTTCAACCAGCCTCCATGCGCACTGCGAAGCTCATCTCTTGCCTGGCGATTCAGCTATAAAACACACAAAGGGAAGCTCCGCGAATTTGTGTTCTAATTGCTAAAATACTCACCTCCACAAGGATATTATATATGGTATTTGTACTTAATAGCACAGTGATGAAGTAGAGTAAGTTTTATTTTGTTATGTCTCTCAATTATTGTATTTGGGACATTTTCTTATACGACTTTCGGTCAGCATGGCGACCAAAACACATTTTCTTTGTGAGTCGTTTAGATCATTGTGACTATTCCTTGCCTTTAAGTCACTCAGTGAATGTTGCTGCGCCCTCCCGGGCTCGTCTTCACTAAAAGAGAATATGTGAATATATCTATTTATATATACCCTGTACTGTATACATATATATGTATATTGTTTACGATCTCTTTGTCCCAATTATTCACGTGCTAATATGAATACAATGACTGTCTCTCTCCCTACTCTTATGTACGTTCACAAAACCTTTGGGCTTCTGCCCTTGGGTTTCTATTCGTTCTCAGCAAAAAGGCCAGAGTTGAGTTTGTCTCTTCATAACTTTGATGTCCTCAGTAGTGGGTTCAAGCGAACATTAGCGAGGCTGCTAGACTTAGCGTTCCTTCCGGAATGTTGACCTTCCGTTCTTACTAGCAATCTAGAGTTATGTTGAAATGGACTATACGCCTTCTATGGGTTATATGAGACCAATTCAGGGTGGAATTCTCAACCCAATAAATATTACTAGAGTAACAGTGAACTTTGCTGCCAATAGAGCGCTATGTTAGCGGCTCAGCACTGTCAACCCTGCCAGGTGACAGTGCGCATGTAGGAATTTTCCCTTAAGTGTTTACTTGGGGATAATGTCTGTGTCCCTGATTGGCAACAAATAAAGATCTTGATGAGCCCTCTCAATAAATGTTCTGAATGAAATTATTTTATAAAAACAAATTTAAATAAATAAGTTTCATTGATCTTAGGGATACTTGATAAATAAGTCGGGAGACAGATACGAAATAGTGAGTTATTGTTTATATTGGTCATAGGAGTGACTCGTATAACACTAACTTATGAATAATATAACATTTATGAGTCATATTGATTAAGTTTGGGAGAAAATGCTTTCTCCCTTATTAATTATTATTATTACTTTGTGTTATGATATAATGCGACTCATGGTATCCTCCTAGTTCAGATGAGTGATGTGCAACTGGAGGATGAAGGTCAGGACTCCGGGCCTATGGATAATGGAGGAGACTATGGAACTGTCCCTGAGGAGATACTATTGAGTGCTGAGCCACAAGGACTAGAAAGTTCAGCTCAGACACTACATTCAAAAAATTGTCTGTCAGTAGAGAATTTGAATTCAGTAGTAGTAGTTTCACCCAAAACCCAAGGGGGCCATACTACATGTAATTATAAAAAATGTACAGCGACTTGGATTACTAAGATAGATCCTCATGTGGCTTGCATACTTCATGGCAGCTGTGTCTCAAATAACTTATTTTCACCAATGGATTGTGCAGTTTGTTATGATCAAATTTTTCTATTTCATCAAGCTACAGGTGATAAGACAGATTTATTGCAATTACAAATTAAAAATAGGTGGAATAAGGCCTTGAAGAGTAAATTTTTGAATGTACAACAATGGAAAGATCCCAAGTTGGCAGAAAGTTTAGTATTGTTGGTGTTAGGTAAAAGACTTAATCTACTCAATCTGATTTCAGTGGGTTCCAGAATCAGGATGACGAGCCTGGTTCTAATCATAGTATTCAGTCTCTTGAGCAGGAAGAACCTGTTGAGACTGATTTCATCCTATCCACATCTTGGCAACCACTTCCACCTAGGGCAAAAGTGTTGGTTACTGCGAGTGGAAACAGGCTGCTGTCGACTGACACGCAGTTGCTGGATAATATTGAGTGTAAGGTTTATTCTAACAGGCCATGGATAACATTGGTAAGAGCTAGGTCTTCTTTGTTCACTAATCCATCTGAATCTGTGGATTCCTTATTCAAGATATTTTATGAAAATGTCTATAAGCTTCCTGATATCTCAGCAACTACAGAGAGAGAGAGGAAGGACATGCAACTTTGGGTCATCATTCTTTGTTTTTGGAGGGTGATACTACACTTTCTTGGCCTGATATTTGCCCAAAGATGATCTCTGAAATAGACGAAGTCTGGGCTAATTTATTGAAAGACTTAACATTCATTCCCGCTGACAGGAATGCTCACAGGTTTAGTTTTTTGAAGTTCCAATTTAGTGACGAAAAGAGTTCCTTATATGATCTTTCCCAATATTTGTCGGCTTCAAAATATGTTGATATAAGTTATGAAAAAAAATTGAAACCAGTTGCCCCTGCACTGCTGCTTGAAGAATTTAAAATTAGGAAATTGGCAGCAGATGTTTGGTCTGCAATTATGATGTGTCAGTTATTAACTAAGTTTGTGCTGGACTATGAAGAAAATTCAGAAGTGGACAAATGTTTTGCTGCTGCTCTACAAGGAATCCCATATTCCCTGTACAACTCATTCTTAGATCATTTGTTGAAAGCCCTAAGACTGAAAGTCTAGCTAAGGAAACAAGCAACACACAATGCTTCAAGTGGTAGCGCTTATTTGTTGATACGTTCTTCTCCTCTTTCTCCTGCTTTGTTTGGTGAGCAATCATTGATTAATTATAGATCATCCTTGGAGAATACTATTAATATTAATGTCCCCAGGAATCCTCAGACCTTTCAGAAACCTAGGAGAGGAAGGTTTTACAGGGGAACAGGACCAGCTGCCCGGGTCAGTTATCAACTAAGGGGAAATTTTAGAGGAGGAAATAATCAAAGAAGTAATAGAGGTGGCCGTTTGTTCAGAAACGGAAGGAAACCTTATTCCACCACCTCAGCAACTTCCCCCTTCCAATGAAGCCAGACAACTGGGTCGTCTAGGGGGTTGGGAGAACAGATGGACTTCTACCATATGGGCTTACAAAACAATCAAAGGGGGTCTCACATGGACTTGGTTGAGGCGCCCTCCCCTAGCATCCCCAAAGAAGGGTCGAAAACAACCCCATTACTTAAAAAATTTGTAAGTCAACTACTAAACAGAGGTGTCAAAAAACCGTTGCAGTCAGAGAAATGTTTCATGTCTCGCCTATTCCCAGTCACCAAGAAAGGCAGCGACAAATTAGGATGGATTTTGGATCTTTCAATCCTAAACAAATTTATTCCCAAAAGAAGTTTCAAGATGCTCACTTACGACCATCTGAGGCATCTACTTCCGCCCAATGCTTGGATCTCAAAAGTGGATCTCGAAGATGCCTATTATCAGGTTCCTGTTGCTCCCAGGTACAGAAAATTTCTGGTGTTCAAAGTAGGGGAATTAAGTTATCAATTCACAGTGAAGCCATTTGGTCTGACAATTGCACGAAAAGTCTTTACAAAACTGGCAAATATTCCCAGAAAGATCCTTGCAAAGGAGGGCATAAGAACCTTTGCTTATCTAGATGATTGGCTGATAATGGGAAACTCTTTCGAAGATTGTCAAAGGGCGACCCAACGTACACTAGTACTATTTCAAAACCTTGGTTTAAAGATAAACCAGGTAAAATCAAACTTAATACCATATCAAAAGTGGATTGGTTAGGCCTCCACTGGGATATAAATCAGCAGTCAGTCAGTTTACCAGGAACAAAAGTTACAGATTTGATAAACAAAGTAGAAGCCTTTTGTGTAAAGCACAAGGTTTCTTGGCACGATTGGGAAAAACTTCTGGGTCTGTTGAATTTTGCCACAATAGTGGTTCCATTGGGAAGTTAAGGAAAAAGCAACTATCTCATCTGGGCTCGAAGCTGCTTCGCAGAAACAGAAATGTTGCTTCTTCTCTCCCTATTCAGATAAAGAATCTTCTGTTATGGTGGACAAACTGGGACAATCTAATCGGTCCCTCTCCCTGGGTTCCACCTCAAACAGGTTTGATCGTTTGTACGGACGCGTCCAAAATAGGATGGGGATACCATTCTTCAACAGGGGAATTCAATCAAGGAAGGTGGAGCAACTTCCTTTGGGACAAACACATAAATATAAAAGAATTAACAGTGGTCCTATTCTTTTTGTTGGCACACCCAAATTTACAAACAGCAGTGTTTTGTCTCAATCATCAAGGGTCAACAAGGTCTTGGCCCCTTCTACAACTATCAGAAATTTTTTTCAGTATTTGTACAACACAAACACTTTACCTCAAAGCAAATTATATATCGGGAGTGCAAAACAATTGGGCAGATGCGCTGTCCCGTTTCCGGCCAGTTTCGACAGAAACAGAATGGTCCCTAAAGGTATCGGAGTTCAAGAGTCTAGTGAAAAAGTTTGGAACTCCACACATAGATCTGTTTGCCTCCCTAACAAATTACAAGATGCCAATTTATGCATCTCTGGAAAGGTCAAATCTTTTAGGAAATACCCTCCTATTAGATTGGAACCTTTGGAATTCAATCTAACTATTCCCACCTGTGAAAATATTGCTCAAAGTGGTTCACAAACTCAGATCCTTCCGAGGCAAAGTCCTCTTAATTGCACCATATTGGATCCTACAACCTTGGTGCCTGGATCTACTGGACTGGTGCCCGATCCTCTACAATTGCAACAAGGAAGTCTAGACCAGGTACTACATTCTCAGTTCGAGATATCCTTGGCACTTCACGCTTGGAGTTTCTCAAAAAAAAGTTTAAATAGGTTGTTGGGTAATTCCAATATAGCTAATCAAGTACTAGCAGGTCATAGACCGCAAACTTCTATTCAATATGAGAAAGCTTGGAATCTTTTTCAACAATTTATCAAGTTAACAACTCCAGATTCATTATCGGAATTAGTTGTATTAGAATTTTTAGAATTTCTGTTCAGAGTTAAAGGCCTTCAAGGATCGACAATTGCATCTTATAAATGAGCGTAGGTTGACCCTCTGGCTTGGGGTTTTAATATTACCTTGAACCCAAGGCTTTATCAAATGCTAAGATCGTCCTTTTTCATTCAGAGACCTCCTCGACCCAAGAGAATCCCGCCTTGGTCTCTGGAAAAAGTTACTAATCTTCTTATGGGGCCTAATTACAATATAAATCTGAACAGGGATAAATTACTCCAGAAGGCAGCTTTCCTTCTAGCAATAGCAACGGGTATGAGAATCAGTGAACTGATTTCAATTTCCAATAATCCATCATTATTGGTATTTTCTGATGAGGATGTTATCCTTTTTCCTACAGAGATCCTAAGAAAAAATGAAAGGGAAGGTTTCCAAGCTCAACCTATTAGGATAAAACGTCTAATGGATGAAACTAGGGTTCCTCACATATTGTGTCCAGTTAAAAATCTTCAGGAATGGTTAACCAGATTCCCTAATAGAGGCCCTTATGTTTTCTCATCAAGGGATGGTAAGAAATTATCTCCTAGTCAATTGACAAAATCCTTATCTCAATTAGTGAATCAAGCAGACCCTGGCAAAGAAATTTTTGGCACATAACACTAGGAAATATGCAGGGTCTGTGGCCTTTCTGCGGCACATGAGTCTCAGTCAGATCAAGGAAATGGGCTTTTGGAGATCTTCAAAAGCGTTCAAAGACAGCTATCTTCATCTATCTCTGAAAGATGCTTCAAATGTGGTGGTGCTGGGTTCCCCTCCCCCATCTATTCAATCTCCACTACCAGGACCTTCTTCCTCATTAGAATAAAGTGAGTATCCTTTTTGAGTAAATTAAAATTTTACCTTCCATTAAATGTTCTTAATTTTGGAAATTTTCAAAATAATTTATAATATAATCAGGACCTAAGTCAGCGGAGCCTTGTATGCAAAGTCACCTCCCTCTGCACCTCCTATTCGGGTATTCTTGCTGATCGTCACATTCAGAGCATTGAACAAAAAGCCGTTTTTTTTCTAAAATCCAGTTTTTGTGATATAGCTCAAATGCGACGTCCATAACCCACCCATCTCCACCCCTCGAGAGTTGACTTTTAATTACTGTTCTCTCTGAGGTAAGAGATGAGCTTCGCAGTGCGCATGGAGGCTGGTTGAAGGAGGGACTTTCAAAATAGCAATTAAATGCCAGGTAGAGACGTGTCCTCCTAATATTACTTATAAGTAATTATTAGATGTTTTAATTGCCTGTATGTTGGCCTGGCGAATTGGCTAGGAATTAACATACCTAGGTAGCATTGCTTATCGTTGCATTCGAGCTATAACACAAAAACTGTTTTTTAGAAAAAAAACGGCTTTTTGATATACAGGGTAGTCCAGAATGCGACGTCTAGCTTTATACCGAGGTATGTAAATGCCTAGCATTAACTCGTCAAGCCAACATTCAGGCAATTAAAACATCTAATAATTACTTAAATATGTAATATTAGAGGCCACGTCGCTATCTGGCATTTAATTGCAATTCTCAAAACCACTTCCTCCACCCTCCATAATACGCATTGCTACCGTCATCTCTTGCCATAGAGAGAGCAGTAAACAAATGTCAAGTCACGAGGGGTGGAGATGGGTGGGATGTCAAAATCGCGTTCTGGACTATATCACAAAAAATGTTTTTTAGAAAAAAAAATGGCTTTTTGTTCAATCCAGAATGCGATGTATAGCTTTGATTACCCAAGCAGGAGGTGGAGAGGGAGTTGACATTGCGTATAGGGCTACGCTAGCTTAGGTCCAGATTATAATTATAATTTTCCAATACGTACAGTACAGTATTAGGAACATTTACCGGAAGGTAAAATGTTAATTTACATATCCCAATTAGGATACTCACTTTATTCTGATGAGGAAGATGAAGGTTCTGGTTGTGGAGATTAACTAGGTGGGAGAGGGGATCCCAGTACCACCACATGTAAAGCATCTTTTAGAGATAGGTGAAGATAGCTGTTTTGAAAGGTTTTTGATAATTTCCAAAACCCCACTTCTTTGATCTGACTGAGGCTCATGTGCCACAGAAAGACCCTGCATATTTCTTGGTGTCATGTGTTAAAATTTTGTGGCCAGGGTCTGCTTGATTCACTAACTGAGATAAATATTTTGTCATTTGACTAGGAGACAATTTTTTACCATCCTGTGATGAGAATACATAGGGGCCTCAATTAGGGAATCTGGATAACCATTCTTAAAGAATCTTAACTGGGCACAATATATGAGGAACCCTTGTCTCATCCATTAGCAGTTTTATCCTGATAGGTTGACCTTGAAAATCCTCCCTTTCATTTTTTCTTAAAATCTCCATAGGATATAATACCAATAATGATGGATTATTGGAAATTGAAATCAGCTCACTGATTCCCATACCTGTTACTATTGCTAGAAGGAAGGCTGCATTCTGGAGCAATCTGTCCCGGTTCAGATTTATATTGTAATTAGGCCCCATAAGAAATTTAGTAATTTTATCTAGAGACCAAGGTGGGATTCTCTTAGGCCGAGGGGGTCTCTAAATGAAAAAAGACGACATGAGCATTTGATAAATTCTTGGGTTCAAAGTAATATTAAAACCCCACGCCAGAGGGTTAACCAATGCTGATTTATAAGATGCAAATGTAGATCCTTGAAGGCCTTTAACTCTGAACAGAAAATCTAAAAATTCTAACACCACTGTTTCCAACAATGTGATTGGAGTTGTTAACCTGATAAATTATTTAAATAGTTTCCAAGCTTTCTCATAATGTATAGAAGTTTGGGGTCTATGACCTGCTATTACTTGGTTAACTATACAGTAATACCCCACTTAAAAGGTTCTCGTTTACGCATTTCTACATTTTCGCAGTACCCTGCCAGAACCGGAATTCCCATTTTATGCGGTGCATCTACTCATATTATACGCAGGTGAAGTATAATTTTTTTATTTAGCTCATAAAATTCATACACATTACCTGGCCAGAATATAATTTACATTGCGGGAATTCTTACAATATGACGATCATTTTGAATATAAACATCATGGATTTTGCATTAGACATACAAATTTAGATCTAATGTATAATTTTGTTTACACAGAGTAAATATGTTATCTTTTGTGCAAAATATATGACATGTATATTCAAAATATTCCTGGTCTTGCAAGGAATCCAGCAATGTCAATTATATTATCCTAACTTTAGTCTGAGGTATTATTTATTACTAAAAATGTAAATATAGCTAGACCCCGACTTACGACTGCTACGACTTACGACCGTCGGGACTTACGACCCCCGCAGATTTTTTATTAAAAAAAAAGAATTTTTTTTTTTTTTTTTTTTTCAAATGAGACGCATTTTCTATACCGAAACGTTTCCAGTTAATGTAGTCTCCATTTATAATTAGAAAATTATGGGGGCCCCATGTGCATTCAGCTGACTACATGAAAGGTAAGTGCTCAGTCACACTGTATCCATTCCTTATTATTTATTACTTTCACTGTACTGTATCCATTCCTCATTATTCATTACTTTTACTGTACTGTATTTCATTGTAGATTTTTTATTAAAAAAAAAAAAATTTCTCTGTCGGACTTACGACCTGGATTTGGGTCCCTAACCCCGTCGTAAGTCAGGGTCTAGCTGTATACTGTTTTAACCCAAACATTTCTCTGGTAGGGAGGGAAGGTGGGGGGTAGGGAGGGAGGGTGGGACCCAGCGAGCGTGGGAAGAGGGTTGGAGCCTGAGGTGGGGTATTTTGATTGACAGATAGTGTCTGGGTGAAGTATATTTTTTTTATTTACTGAAGATATTTGTTTTAGCTCATAAAATTCATACCAATTACCTGGCCAGAATATAATTTACTTTGCTGGAATTCTTACAATATGATGATCATTTTGAATATAAACATCATGGATTTTGCATTAGACATACAAATTTTAGATCTCATGTAAGAATTTGTTTACACAGAGCAAATATGTTATCTTTTGTGTAAAATATATGACGTGTAAATTCAAAATATTCCTGGTCTTGCAAGGAATCCAGCAATGTCAATTATATTATCCTAACTTTAGTCCGAGTTATTATTTATTACTAAAAATGTAAATATACTGTTTGAACCCAAACATTTCTCTGGTTAGGGAGGGAAGGTAGGGGTGGAGGGTAGGGAGGGAGGGAGGGAGGGACCCAACGAGCGTATGAAGAGGGGGGGGACCCGGAGGTGGGGTATTTTGATTGACAGATAGTGTCTGGGTGAAGTATATTTTTTTTATTTACTGAAGATACAGGTTGTACCTCTCTAGTCCGGCAACCTCGGGACCTGAACGGTGCCGGACCATGGAAATTTCTGGACCATGGAAATTCACCCTCTTCCTGGATAGATAGTGACTTGTGCATACACTTGGAAGCACTAGCACCACTTTCACTGCTTCGTGGTCTCTTTGAAGACATATTGAAGGGTTAAATGTTGTACAGTAGGTTCTCAAATTTCGCGAGTTTTTAATTCGACGTTTTTTATTTGGGCACAAAAAAAACACTGCACAATTTAAAATTTCAACGGAGAAAACTCGAATTTCGACGGGTTTGAGCAGCCCGCCAACGTTCAGACATGCACAATTGTGTAAACAGCGTCATTTCTCGATGTACAAAACATTCATTATTGTGAGTTACTGAATGTCTTTTTGATTGAATTAATGTTTATGTGTGCAAAATGAACAATACAATTCATTAATAATACGTAGAATATTAAAACACACGAGGAGACGAGACAGCATTGTTTTCGTTGTTTACAAAACCAGTGACTGACTGGTTCTACATATAAAACTGAAGAAAATAAGACCCTGGTTGTAGCTGTAGTAAAATTAATATGGTTGTTTTAAGTAATGTTATTTAATGTTAATAAATGGAACAATGGAAGTAGCCAATCATTAATGGTAAAAAAATAAGAGAGATCGCGTATGTAAGTGCGCACATGTGAAAACATATCGTCATTACATAAGAATATGAAAGCAACACTTATTTACTGTTCATATGTGTTTTAATTAATGTTTCTTTATTTTTTTATTGAATTAATGTTTATGTGTGCAAAATGAACAATACAATTCATTAATAATACATGGAATATTAAAACACACGATGAGACGAGACGGTATTGTTTTCGTTAATGTTTACAAAACCAGGGACTGATTGGTTCTACATATAAAACTGAAGAAAATAAGACCCTGGTTGTAGCTGTAGTAAACTTAATATGGTTGTTTTAAGTAATGTGAGACATGACTGGAATCATTCATGTGGTTTCAAGTCGACCAGCCCTGATATAGCTACTACCGCACATGTCAAAAATTTTCAAGAGACTTCACAGAAAAGAACATATTATTAGTTATTACAGAGAGATGATTCTTTGCATTATTAATCAGATAAACCTCTACTCAAATAATGGTTCTGTCCAAGAATGCATGTATAGGCTTCTTTAAGTCCAAGGTCAGATAGATTCAGAATAATTATTAACTCAACTATAAATATAATTGAAGTTTTGCATCCAATAGTAAAACAAATAAACTATTTAATGAATTTGATAAAATTATAACAAAAGTATGAACATGTTGGAAAAAACAAGAATTTTAATAAAAATAACCGCCATCGACCATGGATAATGGATTTATTGAACACAAACATTGATCAATTGCAAAATAGAAAATAAACATTACCTTTATTTACAGACCAGGCACTTTACGTGTCCTGGCCGCTGCAAAGTTTTTGATCAACTTTTCGAAGTCAATCTCTCTGAGGATGTCATATTCGATACTCATCAAAGCCAGGTGGCTGAGCCTATCATGACACATTGTAGTACGAAGTCTGTTTTTAATAAACTTCATTTTACTGAAAGAACGTTCACCAGAACAATTTGTGACCATGAGCACCAAGTACATCCGTAGCATTATTTCAACATTTGGAAATGTATCTACAACTTTCTTGTCTATCAACAGCTTGTAAAGGTAATGTGCCCTCCCTTTCTCATCATCTTCGTCTTCAAGAAATTGAGTGAAGAATGCTGTAAACTGCACAAGTTCAACTCCAAGTGTTTGATCCAAATCATTTTTGTACTCAGCAACCAATTTTGCTGCAGCTGCTTCAATTTCGTCACAATTCATTGACTCCAGTTTAGACAAGAACCCGAAAAGTGAACAGGTTTCCTCATAGGCCTTTAACCGTTTATCCAGTGAACTCAGGAACTGATCAATTGCTGGAAGGAAATTCTTAACCTGAAGTTTTTCTGACTGTGAGAGGGCTGCTTCTTCTGATCGTCCATAATCCAATGGATTGAGTCTTACATTACGTTGATGCTTGCGTGTCTGTGAATAATCCCCAGTTTCTGACATTTCCCTTCCCTTCTTCTCATATACATGGAAGCAATCTCTTTTTTCTCGTGCAAAACATTCCAAGGACTTCAGCATTGCTACTGCTGTGTTCAAATTGAGTTTAGGATCTTGCAATGCATGGCTTGTTTCATTAACTCTGCCAAGAATGTCATGCCAAAACACAACATAAATAGCAGTCTCTAACATGCATATCGTATCATGGAGACCACTGGCTTCATAACATGTTTTGCTCGTCTCATTTTCATCTCTAGCTATTTTACCAAGTGCTTCTCGGATTGGGAGATAACCTTGGACAACTGCTTTCACAACACAAACAATAGCATTCATTAAAAATATACGGTTCATAGGAAAACCAGGTATTCATGAATTTCAAGGCGTAGCTAGCCTAATTTCTATCACGCTTCTTGCTGAACATAGTTTTACATGATGGAATAGATAAACATGAATTATAAAGAATGATAATAAAAATAATCCAAATGAATAAACAAATAAATAAAATATTGTAATATGTGGAGGCCCCCAGATTGTGGAGGCCCCTGGGCAGCTGCCCACTTTGCCCACTCCTGAATCAGGCCCTGGAGATAATGCATGACCTTTATTGTTCAAGGAACTTTGGATACCAAAGGCTCCTATTTTCCCAGAGACTCTGAAGAACTCTGCGATACAAGAGAGTCAAGGGTGATTATTAATTCTTTCAGCACCCCATCCTTCCTTGCACAATCTATTGCAGTCTCTCTTGTTTGGGTCTTGTCTTTAATGTAATTTCTTTCAACCTCTCCCCATGCCTTTCTTGGCCTACTCCTGGTTCTAGTCCCCTCTACATATAGGATCCTGCACCTCTTGAAACAATTGGTTTCAAGCATTCTCTCCACATGCCCAAAGCATCTCAGCCTTGCTCTATGCAATTCTCACTTTTACTCTCAATACCCAGGCACTTTCGTAGCTCTGAATGAGGGGCTCATCACCAATTTAGGGTTTCTACACCCTTCCTGTGGGCACATGGTTACGTGTAGTTTGCCATCTACTCCATTGCACCCGCCTTCCACACTCACTGCACATTAATGAGTTGCTGTCACCATTTTCCAATTTTCACCGTGGATCTCTCACCCACACCATTAATCAAAACAGTACCTCCTGTACAGAACTCTTATTCTTACCATATTCACCATCAGGCATTTTGACTCTTAGAGCTTTTGTATTCATTCTTATCACACTACTTTTTAAAAATAAACAAGATAAATAAAATTTAAATATGAAAGACAAATCATTGATCAAAATAGTATATGACCTACCTGGTTTAGTCTCTTCTCCAACACAATATTCCTAAGTTCACTTCGCTGCTGCACTTCACCAACCACTCCAACAAAGTGGTCATAGAGTTCCTTTCGTTCCTGTTCAATCTGCAAACAATTTAGATTTAATGGAGAAAACTCTGATGCACTATTATTTTTTTTAATGGGTTACATGTATCATTTTAATGTTAATTTCAATTTAGTGCTGTATCCTGTAACTGATAAGTTATTGAGTTTGATGGGTTAAATATATATATTTTTTGTTAATTCCAGAATGCGACATCTAGCTTTCTACCTAGGTATGTAAATGCCTAGCATTAACTCGCCAGGCAAACATACAGGCAATTAAAACATCTAATAATTACATAAATACGTAATATTAGGGGGACATGTCTCTACCTGGCATTTAATTTAAATTCTCAAAACCCCCTCCTCCACCTTCCATCACACGCATTGCTACCTTCATCTTCTTGCCTGGCGAATCAGCTGTAAATATGTACAAGGAAAGCTCCGCTCATTTGTGTTGTAAAAGATGAAATACTAAGTGACATGACGATTTTATATTTGGTATTTACGTATACATCTTAGCACGGTGAGGAAATCGAGTGACTTTTATTTTGTTTATGTCTTTCAGAGATTGTGTTTGGGGCAATTTTTTTATCCGGACCATGGAAATTCACCCTTTTCCTGGATAGATAGTGACTTGTGCTTATGCTTGGAAGCACTAGCATCACTTTCTCTGTGTCATGGTCTCTTTGAAGACATATTGAAGGGGTAAATGTCGTATAGTAGCTTCTCAAATTTCGCGAGTTTTTAATTCTTTACGTATTTTATTGGAACACAAAAAAATAAATAAATAAAAATTTTGACGCCGGAAACTTGAATTTTGACGGGTTTGAACGGCCCGCCAACGTGCAGACGACGTGCATAATCGGGTAAACAGCGTCATTTCTCTTATGTACAAAAGATTCATTATTATTTATTACTGAATGTCTTTTTTATTGAATTAATGTTTATGTGTGCAAAATGAGCAATACAATTCATTAATAATACGTAGAATATTAAAACACACGAGGAAATGACACAGCATTGTTTTCGTTGATTACAAAACCAGTGACTGACTGGTTCTACATATAAAACTGAAGAAAATAAGACCTTGGTTGTAGCTGTAGTAAAATTAATATGGTTGTTTTAAGTAATGTTATTTAATGTTAATAAATAGAACAATAGAAGTAGCGAACGATAATGGTAAAGAAAATAGAGAGATCGCGTATGTAAGTGTGCATGCGCACACATGAAAACATATCGTCATTACTTTACATAAGAATATGAAAGCAACACTTATTTACTGTTCATATATATTTTAATTAATATTTCTGAATTTGTTTTTATTGAATTAATGTTTGTGTTTGCATAATTAACAATACAATTTATTAATAATACGTGGAATATAAGAGGAGACGAGACAACTACCAGCACTGTTTATATTACAGCTTACAAAACCAGTGACTGATTGGTTCCAAATATAAAACTGAAGAAAATAAGACCCTGATTTTAGCTGTAGTAAAATTAATGTAAAAAAATTAATATGGTTGTTTGAAGTACCTGTAATGTTATTTAATGTTAATAAATGCAACAATATAAGTAGCTGACCATTAATGGTAAAAAAAAGTGAGACTGCGCGTATGTAAGTGCGCACATGTGAAAACATATCGTCATTACTCTACATAAGAATATGAAAGCAACACTTATTTACTGCTCGTATATATTGAAGGGTTAAATGTTGTACTCTGTATAGACAAGCAGAGAGAGAGCAGCCGAACTTCCGGATGTAAACAAACTTTAATTTCCGGCGGCTTTGGTTTTTTTTTTTTAAGGGGATTAGCCAACCCGGGCATAGGTCATTGACCCACATTGGGGCCTGAGGGGCAAAAATTTAATACTCCTGTAATAATAATAATTCAGATAAAAAAGAAAAAAAAAAAGAAAAAAGCTGCCTATCTACCTATAGGACAAACTAAAATCGTTCCGGACCACGGGAGTTTCCGGACCACAGAATGCCGGACTACAGAGGTACAACCTGTATTTATACTTACATGTATGTGGAATACTATATACGTACATATAAACTCTTACTGTTAAGTCACTACTGTAATGTGATGCAGGTGATTAATTTTTATCTCTTATGCAAAATACATGACGATTATATTAAAATTATTCACTGTCTTACAAGGATTCCAGCAACGCTGGGCAGATGGAAGGGAGGGAGAGAGGGGGGAGGGGAGCGGGAGGTGAGGTGGTACGTTTGACAGTTGGCGCCCAAGGTCTAACGCGTGTTTATTTATCAGTTCTTAAGTGACTAAGCTTCTCTCTTATAAAACGCCAGTGAAGTGACCTGGGTGAATATAATTTACATTGCTGGGATTCTTGTAAGATGTTGATTAATTTAAATATAAACAACCTATAATTCCCACTAGACATAACAATTTTAGTACCGTAATCAAATTAGTACATGTGCACTCCAGCTTTGCACTAAGGTCATTTATTTCTTTTATGTTTCTTTTACTATGGTGTGTGCATGTAAATGGATGAAAATAAATGAAGAAATTTATGTAAATCTGCCCAAAAATACAGTTGAAAACTTTATATTATAAAATGTACTACAGTATTGTACACTAATGTATTACAATTTTAATCTCTTGAGCAAAATATATGACGTTTATATTTAAATTAATCTCTGTCTTGCAAGGATTTCAGCAATGCAAATTATATTCTCCTATAGTCTGAGATATTATATGAAAAACTTAAGGCCTAAAAACCCCCACGCGAGGGAGCGTGAGGTGGGAGGGGAGCTTGAGGTGAGGCGATATAATTTGACAGTTGGCGCTGAAGGCCTGCGTGTTAATTTATCATTTTTTAAGAGTGACTAAGCTCTTCTCATAATTTGCCACCCAAACGACCTGGGTGAATATAACTTACATTGCTGGGATTCTTGTAAGATAGTAATTTATTTGAATACCTGTATAAACAAGCTATATTTGCAATAGACATAACAATTTTAGTACCTGTACTGTAATCATTTAGAACATGTACAGTACAGGTTTGCACTTAGGTGTATTGTTAACCGCGGGACCACTGTATTGCAGTAGGGTGTGTCATAGGAGGGAAGATCAGCTAAAACTAATGGCCCATCACTTTTTTGGTAGATTTTAGTGTATATAAACAGAAAATAATTTCAGTTTCAATATTTTGCAACCTTTTGCTAGGTAAATTTTAGCGTGAAATTTATCGAAAATCTAACGTACAGCTGCATTAGTGCATTACAATTAAATAGTGAACATTGCTTTCTGACTTCATTCTTTAACAACCCAACTAACAATATTTTTTTCTGTTTCAGATTCTGATGCATTTATAAGTTGATAATATTTGCGATGGTTGCTTGTGTCAGGACGAGGAACCAAAAATCCAGCCATCTCAGTCACTATCTTGGGTCTGGGAGAGAGCTCCTGAAGTCGGAGTTGCCTACATTGAGAGATGCTTTGAGATACGGTGTTTTAATCAGGCAAATCAGTGAAAAGAACCAAAGAACTTACACAAACAAAGACATTGCCAGTGATATGTCCAAAGCTGTCTTGGCTGTACACTCTGGCTAACGCTCAGTTCAAGCCTCCAGTCATAACAAGTCAGAAGAAGATTAGTGAGAGACTGCTAGCCAGTTGGGAAAAGGCAAGAGATATCTCTCTTGGGAGAGGAAAACTTGCAGTTAAGGACAGCTTTGCCAAGCAACTGGACCAGTTATTTGACATAATTACTTGCAAGTGCCCAATTGTTCTCTGTCCTGAGTTTGGATGCGATCGTGACTGTAAATCCGAGGCCCACATCTCCTATATTTGCAAGCGTGAACTGAAGATTCCTGTGATCGAACTGGCATTTGTCAAAGCAAAGAGAGAGAAGACTGGCAGTATAGGGGCTCTCATGATTTCTAGCCAAGATATTCCGGAGTCCAAGAGACAGGAGGCTGCCACAGAGAGACAGAAGAGGAGAAGAGTTGCCGAGGAAAAGAGACTTGAGAAGGCCCAGGGTGAGGTAAAAAAGGCCGATGATTGGAGTCAAGCTGATTCAGAGTTTAATGACTTCCCCATGGCTGATCCGAGTGCTGACCAGGAGAATGGTGACTTTGTCCCTAACCCAGAAAATAATGATCCCAAACCTTCCAGGCATAAGATTCGAAATAGGAAAGATATCCCGAGCATAGCTCTGGCCAGCATGCGACACCACACTGGTCTCAGAGAAACTGCAGAGATAGCAACAGCTGCCTGGATTGACGGTGGCTTGATAACACCTGATGATGTTCACCTGGTGATAGATCATAACAAAGTAAGGAGAGCTCAGGAGAAACTTGTCAGTAACCTAGAAGAGGAGTTTGATAAGGGGATAGGAAAAATGGAATCAATTGTTTGTTCTTTGATGGGAGAAGGGATGACACTAAAGTGTTCATGAAAGTTGGAGATTCTGACAAGTTGTTCCCTGCCATGGTGAAGGAGGAACACTACTCCTGCTGCAGTGAACCAGGAGGGAAGTATTTGTGGCATTTCACTCCAGAGAAAGATGACACCAGGAAACCAGCTGAGATAGTGGCAGATAACATTGTGAACTGGCTCAGAGAGAGAACGTAGACCAGACCCTGCAGGCCATTGGAGGGGACAGCACCAACACGAACACAGGGTGGCAAGGGGGGGTCATACAGTGGATAGAGCGGAAGATTGGGAGGAAGCTGGTCTGGATTGTTTGTGACCTCCACACCAACGAGTTGCCACTCAGACATCTGATCCAGGAGCTGGATGGCAAGACTCTTTCAAACAACAGATGGTCTGGTCCTCTTGGCAAGATGCTGGACTCTGCCACTGAGTTAGAAATATATCCGAGCTTTGAAAAAATCACAGTTGGCCCTCCACTCGTTGAGCTTGCACATACTGTCATTGACGACCTGAGTACTGACCAGTACTATGGTTACATGATTTGCAGTGCCATCAAAACTGGGGTCATGCCTGAGAGACTTGCTTACCTGCAGATAGGTCCAGTCTCACATTCTAGGTGGCTCACAACGGCTCTCAGGTTCTGCAGAATTTGGTCGCTCATCATAAACTGAAGGGAACCAGCTTCACAACCTGAGACTTATTGTCCAATTCATCGTGAGTGTCTACTTGCCAAATTGGTTCAACACCAAGGTCAAGTCATCGTTCTCCGAAGGTCCGAGGCATGTTCTCTTCCAGCTTGAGCTCCTGAGGAGTCAGCCAAGGAAGGTTGTTCAGATTGTGGAGCAGACTGTGAGGAGATCTTCCTGGTATGCTCATCCCGAGGCAGTTCTGCAGACAGTGCTCTGGAGTAAGGATGAGGAGGAGAGAAGAGTGGCAGTCAAAAAGATCTTGGATATGAGACTTATGAGAGGATCTGGGCATGACGAATCAGTTGGTGGCGATTCCTTCAGGGTCAGGAAGACTCCTGAAGTCAATCTAGGTGCCAAGACCCTCACTGATCTCATAGATCTGGATAACATCCAGGCTGGCAGTGAGCCCCCTCTTACCTGCAGCCTCACCAATGTTCAAGTCAGAGCTTTCCTGGACAACCCCATGCATGTCCCTGCCTGGCCCTCGCACACCCAGAGTATAGAGCGTTGGGTACAGCAAGTGAGCGAGGCCAGCAGTCACGTGTACAGCCAGGAGAGGAGGGAAGGCTACATCCGAGCTCAGGTGGTCAGCAGGGAGGTGATGAGTAGAAACAGAAGCAAGAAAGACATGTTCTCTATGGTGTGTAGCAACACCGGGTCGTAGTAGTAAAACCGGTTTTTGTATTTGATGATTTTGTTTTCTAAAGGAATATTAAATTTATTAAATGTGTCAAGATCAATCGTTTCACTATTCTGGATCATTTCCATCCTAATAAATTAACCTGATACATTTACTTTACTTTTAAATAAGCTATTTAGTGGTGTTGGTAAAAGGGTGGGAATACTGAATTTTCATAAGATTTCAAGTTAAAATTTACCTAGCAAAAAACGAAAACTTTTCAAATCTGAAGATATCACATGATTCTGCACATAGAACTACATCATTAATACCATGGGCCGATTTTTCAAACTCAAAAAAAAAAAATTCGCCTCCGTATGACACACCCTAGTATTGCAGTGTACTTGTACTGTACAATATTGACTAAATTCACTAGATAACGTACACAACTAATGGTTGGTAAAACTTGTCAAGTCTGTCAGTGTGAGTGCTTGTGTCCCCCATTATAGGAGTCTGTTTTCTCTCGCTTCAGGACGCCTGAGTCCTCCGTTTTCTCTCTTAATCTTAGAGTGCACCAGAGACTTCGTTATTCCTTAGTAATGACACAGAATTTGAAATTGCAACCCCAATTGCAACTGGGGTTGCAATTGTTGAGGCAACTAGATATGTCTGATTACAGCAAATGTGTTATTGTCAATTTGTAGGTGAAAGATTTTATCCTCAATAGATGTAGGTTAATAGGGGGCAGGGAAAAAACACTTTTATTTGAGTTGCAGGCTGCACTTTTCAGGCATCGTTTGTATGGCTGTAACAAACACCTGTGCAAAATTTCATGCCATTTCATGCATACTTACCCTGCCGCATCGCGAACGACTTTTTGTCAACTTTTAGTGTATACCAAAAATTAGGTGTCATTTAATGTTTTCCAGGATAATGATAAATTTTACATGGGTGACATCGATTTAATTCACATGTTATTTTACAGGCACACCGTATAGAAAATCATTACAAGTTCATATTGAAATTCTTTTTTGTGCGGAACCTTGGCATCATTTTCCTAGACAATAATCTTTGCCTAATATATCTATCTCTCGATTCGTATCCTGTCACTTCAGTGCAAGCTTCAGTCATCACTTTTATGCCTCTCTCGACCACCTGAGTGCTGTTTGGCCACTTGGGCACCACTAATGGTGTCTCAAGAATGTCATTAATCTGTAGATTTGACAGAGAAGCAATGTAAGGAGGCTCAGTCTTGAGTTCATTCCTCCAGTTAATCATGGAATGATAGTTTTTTGCTTGCCACTTTAGTTTCGGAGTCACCACCTTTCTCATGTTGACTACAGGAGGCACATCCTCATTCCCATCTCCATCTTTACCCTCCTCATCAGTATAGTTTAACAAATTCTCGTCAACAGCAGCATCAGAATCTTCCTCCTCCTCTTCAGATCTGCCAGTGCATTCTTCCTTTTGCTGATTCTCCTCTCTAATTTTTCTTATCATTGAGACAGCATTTTCTCTAACAGTCATGTCCTCATCTGCACACATACCAAGAAGAAGTTGATCTGTGTGGGCGAAGCATGCATTTCTCTGGACAGCCTTCTTCACAATCGTCTCCTCCTCACTATTCAGGTGTTTCATATATAGCAGGGACTGGAATACGTTCCTTGAGCCGTGTGTTACGTAAGGGTGTATCTTGATGTAAAACCACATTGGAGCACTGAACTTTATTATTGTAATGACAATTCTTTTCAACTCATGGCTGGGTCTTGATGTTGCTACATACAGCCTGAGGATTCTACTCCATAAGGTGTTCCACCTTGACACACAGGGAGGACCTGGCTCAATAGCAGCCAAGTCATCTTCAACAACACCTGTGATAACTCCTTTACAAATCCTATACAGGTATTTCTGATCCCAGGACAGATCTTTCTCCACTTCATCATTAAACACAGGGAAATCAGGGAAACTGACTGGCTGGAAGGCGACAACTGGAAGCTCAGACAAAGACTCCTTGATCTGCTTTCCAATGGGACCACGCCAATGCTCAGGACCACTTGGTTTACCATCATAGTGATAAAAAACTGCGCGGAAAGGCAGCTCATTTCCGTGAAGCTGACATATGAAATAATGGAGCGGGTGACCAAGTAACATTTCAAGATGATGAATGACTCCATTTTCTGATCCTACATTTACATTGGTTCCATCACAACCAACACACACAATGGGCTGCTGGGTTAGATTTTTCTCCACCAGAAACTCGTGAATAGTTTTGGCAATCTGCTTTCCGTGTCCAGTCTTGGGAGTCACATGTGTGAGATATTCATTGCCAGGCTCAACCATGATGACATAATGATCTTTCACCATCATCCTCGAACTCCATTTCTCGGTCTTCTCATTCTTTATCATCACACGAGTGGCGGTCTTCTTACCATCAAAATAGAGTGACGTCAAATTATCTAAACTAGCCATCTCAATTTCTTGCCTCTTAAATCGGTATTTTTGTCTCGCATCCCGCAGCTTATGTGGTCCAATAACCTGACTCTTGTCATCCTTTGTGATAATGCCATAGTCAGTTAAGGTGGCAGTAGCAATGGCAGCTCCAGCATAATCACTAATCAAGTATCGGTCACAAGCGGCAGCCAGTGTAGGGAGTCTTGTCCGGTTCTGTGAACTGGTGTCTGTCAGAGCCCTTGGATCAGGGACAAAATCAGCATCAGTATTGACGAGAGGAATATCTCTTGAATCATCTGAATTATCCTCAACATAAGGAATATCTCCAGCTACCAGATATCTATGTTTTAGCTCAAGCTGTCTCCTAACTCTGTCCGCATCATGCTTCTCTCTTGGGTGACTGAGGAAGCACGTGGTGATCCTGCGGTGTGAACTGCTTAACGGTAACTATTTGAATAATTTCAAGTGCGCCAACTTACCCAGGTCTCCCCTACATTACAGTACAGTAACACAACATTGAGAAATGAAATGAGAAAAGGCTGATAATCAATATAGACATAGTACCATACTCATCTGCAACAAGACAACTTAAATGAAATAAGAGATATGAAAAAAAAGTTGATAAACACTGAACAGAACATTGCACCGCCACAGCGGCTGTTTGGCTAGTACTGTAGGTAAATTTAAAAATTTCAGTAGAAAATGCGGCAGACTAAACCTCGACATATCAGCTTCAAATTTGGCATGGAGTCTTAGATATGTATAAGGAACAATGCCTGAAGAGTGCAGCTTTGAGCAAAATTTCACTGCCCCCTAGTACTCGCTCCTGAACATGTGAATTACACGAAAGCGCTTGGGAACTTCGTGTTTTCTTCTTTCCTTGTGGTTATCAGCATATACCTGGATCACGCGCAACTTGTGTGTGTGTGGGTGTATATATATATATATATATATATATATATATATATATATATATATATATATATATATATATATATATATATATATATATATATATATATATATATATATATATATATATATATATATATACTGGGTATATATACTGTATAGAAATTTTTTCTGTCCCAATTTTACACGTGCATGTATGAATACCATGTTATATGTGGCCATCCTTCTCCCTCCTCTCATGTTCATTCACAAAACTCTTCAGGCTTCCGCCCTGGGTTTTCTAATTACTCTCAGCATGCAGGCCAGAGATAAGTTTTTCTCTTCATAACTCTATTTTATTTATGTCCTCAGTAGCGGGTTCAGCCTTTTCAGGCGAACTTTAGCGAGGCTGCTGGTCTTAGTGATCCTTCCAGACGCTGACCTTCTGGTCTTACTAGCAATCTAGAGTTATATTGGGAAGAACCTTGTACCCTCAGTATGGGTTATATGAGAACCATTCAGGGTGGAATTCTCAGCCCAATACATCTTGCTAGAGTAATGGTGAACGATGTTAGCCAATGGAGCTCTATGGTAGCAGCTCAGCACTGTCAACCCTTCCGGGTGACTTGATGCTCACTCAGGCATTATCGCTCAAGCTAATTACTTGAAGCGATGATGTCTGTGCACCCTGATTGGCAACAAATAAAGAACTTGGTGATCCCTCAAAATAAAAATGCTCTAAATGAAGTTAGTTTGATTAAGAAACAAAGTTCATTGAGCTGAGGGATAATTGAGATAAGAGAAGGGAGAGGTGTATGATATAGTGATTTAGTTGTTAATGAATGTCACACTGGTGACTTATATAACAATAAGAGATATTAATGAAATAACTTACTAAAATATCACAACCATGGTGTCTCGATCTGTTGGACTGGTGCCCGCATCCACTACAATTGCAACAGGGATATCTAGAACAGGTACTGTACCCTCAGTTCGAGATATCCTTGGCACTTCACGCTTAGAGTTTTTCGAAAGATGTTTAAATAGATTGTTGGGTAATTCCAATATCGTTAACCAAGTGATAGCTGGTCATAGGCCCCAAACTTCTATGCAATATGAGAAAGCTTGGAAACTTTTACAACAATTTATCAGGTTAACGACTCCAATCACATTGTCGGAAACAGTGGTGTTAGAATTTCTAGATTTTCTGTTCAGAGTTAAAGGCCTTCAAGGATCGACATATGCATCTTATAAATCAGCATTGGTTGACCCTCTGGCTTAGGGTTTTAATATTACTTTGAACCCAGGAATTTATCAAATGCTCAGATTGTCCTTTTTCATTCAGAGACCCCCTCGGCCTAATAGAATCCCACCTTGGTCTCCAGATAAAGTTACAAAATTTCTTATGGGGCCTAATTATAATATAAATCCAAACCGGGACAGATTGCTCCAGAAGGCAGCCTTCCTTCTAGCAATAGCAACAGGTATGAGAATCAGTGAGCTGATTTCAATTTCCAATAATCCATCATTATTGGTATTTTCTGAGGAAGATGTCACCTTTTTCCTACAGAGATTCTAAGAAAAAATGAAAGGGAGGATTTTCAAGCTCAACCTATCAGGATAAAATGGCTAATGGGTGAGACAAGGGTTCCTCATATATTGTGCCCAGATAAGATTTTTCAAGAATGGTTTATCAGATTCCCTAATCGAGGCTCCTATGTATTCTCATCACAAGATGGTAAGAAATTGTCTCCTAGTCAAATGACAAAATATTTATCTCAGTTAGTGAGTCAAGCAGACACTGGCAAAAATTTTTTTTGCACATGACACCAGGAAATATGCAGGGTCTGTGGCCTTTCTGCGGCATATGAGCCTCAGTCAGATCAAAGAAGTGGGCTTTTTGAAATCTTCAAAAACCTTTTAAAACAGCTATCTTCATCTATCTCTGAAAGATGCTTCATATGTGGTGGTACTGGGGTCCCCTCCCCCACCTAGTCAATCTTCACAACCGTAACCTTCTTCTTCCTCATCAGAATAAAGTGAGTATCCTAATTAGGATATGTAAATTAACATTTTACCTTCCGGTGAATGTTCCTAATATTGGAAAATATTCCAAAAAGTTTATACTTATAATCTGGACCTAAGCTGATCCTTATACGCAATGTCACCTCCCTCTCCACCTCCTGCTCGGGTAATCAATGCTAGATGTCGCATTCTGGATTGAACAAAAGCCGCTTAAAACCAGTTTTTGTAATATAGTCCAGAATGAGACGCCGCATCCCACCCATCTTCACCCCTTGAAAGTTGACATGTTTTTACTGCTCGGCCTAGGGCAAGATATGACGGTAGCAATGCGTGTGATGGGAGGTGGAGGAGGGGGTTTTGAGAATTGCAATTAAATGCCAGATAGCGACATGTCCTCCTAATATTACGTATTTCAGTAATTATTAGATGTTTTAATTGCCTGTATGTTGGCCTGGCGACTTAATGCTAGGCATTAACATACTTAGGTATAAAGCTAGACGTCGCATTGTGGACTATATCACAAAAACTGGTTTTAGAAACAAATAGCTTTTTCTTTGTTGTAGGTGATCATGGGTTTTGATGAATAAAGCCTCATCTTTTGGAACTTGGTTTTTACTACACTATATATATATATATATACATATAGTACAGTATTACCCCACTTTACACGGTTTCACTTTCCGCGATTTCTCATTTATCCGGTACCTTGTCACAACCGGACTTTCACGCGGTGCATCTACCGTATATCTCGGCCTATAGATTGGGTGCACAAGACGGCCCCTAAATTTCCATTTAAAAAGTAGCTTTTGAGCTCTATTCGCTGTATAAGACCAGTACCCCAAATGTGACACTTATCCACTGACCCAGTGGTCCTTTACCAACCATCCTTGGTTTTTTAAAATAAGGAATTCACTTCAAGTAATGCCATCAAATGTTACCGGGCTGGTGTAGTGTAAACACTAGTGACGCCACTGAAGCCGCCTGCTATTTATCGTAACTGGAACAAATGTTGGTGTCGAGTAAAATTTTTCCATTTACTTGAAATGGATTTACCGATTAATTTGTTTATTTATTTATTTATAATATACTGTAACATATTAAACACACTGCAAGTATTTTAATTTATACGCTTGCTTCATGATAGATCGATGGTGGGAGTGTTCCGTCTCCGGTGGTGGGACTGTGTTCCCAATGCTTACTTTATACAACAGCTACCAACATACCACCGTATTCTAATTGTGGTGTTTCATTAGGATTTGAGTGAAAAGACACTATGTACTTACTACATACATTTATTACACAAACATATATATATATATATATATATATATATATATATATATATATATATATATATATATATATAATCATATAATATATATAATCATATATATATATATATATATATATATATATATATATATATATATATATATATATATATATATATATATATATATATATATATATATATATATATATATATATATATATATATATATATATATATATATTGTTACGAACCACGCCATCAATTGTCATGATCTACCTACCCAGCACTACGAACCAAGCCATCTATTGTCCTGATCTACCTACCCAGCACCACGAGCAACGCCATCTAGGGACGAAACTCGAGTATGACTAGTCTTAGTTACCACTCCGGGGTTTCCCTTCTCCATATCCTGGTTGTTGCGTCACCTCCTCCAAGTCTTCTTCATCAGCTCCAGTTCAATGAGAGTTCAGTTCACTCTGGGAAGTGACCACAGGATCACCTATCCTGGAAACCTACGGCACAGTGACTACCTACCGTCTTCTACAATACTCAGCCTTACTCGTCAGCCATCTCAGCTCCGCACTTAAGTATTTGTAATCTTATATTGCCTCCCCACCTCCACCTTGCTTCAAATTATTGTATGTTGTACAAATATGTATATACTGTACTGTTAATGTTTAGGTTAAGTATGGTTAAAGGTAAATTATAGAAAGCTGAATATTTTGTTAAGGAATTTATGGTACTTTATTATACACAACAAAAACTCGCATCCTTTGTCTACCCTTTTATAGTCCGATTGTCTTTGTTTTTTTATTGTTGTTGCCTGTTGGGATCTGGGTAGACTTTTAACTATAGTCTAAATCCCCAACTCGTAACAATATATATATATATATATATATATATATATATATATATATATATATATATATATATATATATATATATATATATATATATATATATATATATATATATATATATATATACATATACATATATGATTAATGTAACCCAGGGTCCCGGAAAGTGAGGAACGCGTAAAGTGAACAACATAACATATGGGATTAATTGAAATGGAGTCCAGGCCGATCCCCAAACTCCACTTTTTGACGACACACAACTATGTTGTAGTAAAAATTTTATCTTAACTTTATGATGGTATGAAAAAACAAGTAATATAGAAGAGGTTAGGTTAGGAAAGATAAAGGTTAACATAGGAAAAATGAAGGTTACCTTAGAGAAACTAAAAGTTAGGTGGAACACTTACGGTAGTAGAAGAGATGGGTCGGCATACGGGGATGGAGGCTGGTTCCGAGGCAGAGGGCAGATTACTGGCCCTCAGGTGAATCACCATTACTAGGTGAATCATCATCACTGTCACTTACAGTTGTCAGGGCTTCCCTGACAAATCCCTCAAAGTCAACTTCACTGTCACAATCACTGGCTTGGGCTGGCTGTGGTGGGTTGCGGGTGAAGAAATCTGTTATGCTTTGCTGACGGCTGGCGTTGATGTTGTCGTGATACACCTTGATGTACGGCTCCATAGCCTGCACCAGCCGGTTATGGAAGACTTCATAGCGGTCATCGTCATTGTCGCGGGAAAGGAAGGACTTCATCTTCTCTGCACACTCCATGGCACCCTTAATATCACTATGACTTAAATTGTGTTCTTCGGAGACTGACGCACCTTCTTCCTCCTCTTCACTGACGTGTTCTTCTTCCATCATCTCGTCGGCAGTCACTTCAGGATCTCTGATCACCTCCAGGATGTCGTCGTTGGTGGTCTCGGAGAAGCCTGGAACTGTAACAGTCTGCGCAGCTTCTCTGGCAAGGTCCACTGCTACTGCAACATTCTGAACCTCACCAGTCACAGATTGACTCCTCCTCTCACCTGGTATTCCATGCAACACATGTCTCCATGCGTGACGAATTGTAGCAATAGACAGCTGATCCCATGACTCCACCAAGAATTCCACAGCTTTCTTGATGTTAAATACTCTCCAGAATTGTTTGAAGAGTATTTTTTCCTGTTCTAACCGTTGTTCCTCATCTTCGTCACTCTTGCTATCGGTGGTGGTGTCACTCAGGTCACGCAACTCTTCCCTGGTGTTGGTGTAGTCGTTCAGGAGCTGGAATTTTTTTGTTGAGAATGCAGCTTTCACATTGCAAATCAACTCCTGGTCCATGGGCTGGATTAAAGACGTAGTGTTGGGAGGAAGGAAGACCACTTTTACGTTGGGGTGACGATCTAACAGTAGGGGCGAGTGTCCTGGTGCGTTGTCCAGCAGCAACAAAATATTAAATGGGACATTCTGTTGCTCACAGAATTTCTTTACATCGGGAACAAAACAGTCATCAAACCAGGAGAGGGACAGTGTAGAGAACATCCATGCCTTACGTGCTGTCAGCCAGTGGACATTTAGCTTGGTCATGTCCATGGTTTTGTAGGCGTGCGGCTTGCGTGCTGTGTGGATCACCGATAACTTGAGCTTACAGGTACCGGAGGCATTGGTGGCAAACAGGACGGTGATGCGTTCCTTCTGCATTTTCCGGCCCCGAATCCTGCTGGCATTCTTCACAATGTAGGACTTGGAAGGTAGTTTTCTCCAGAAAAGACCAGATTCGTCCATGTTAAACACCTGGTCGTCACTGTACTGTCCTTCCTCCATAATCTCACGTAAAAACGGAGGAAATTCCCGAGCCGCAGCACGATCAGCACTCGCTTCTTCACCACCAATGTTTATATTGGTGATCTTGTTCCGGATCTTAAACTTCTGTAACCACCCAGAGGAAGCATTAAAGGGTTTGGGCCCTGTAATTCCCATCTTTCGTGCCACTGCCATGTACAGTTCACGTGCGTAGTCCTTCACAGAGCGCGTGTCGACCGCCATGTTCCGTCGCGCCTGACGCACCAAGTACCTCACAAGTAATTTTTCTGTCTTGAGAAGCACCTGGTTGTGAAAATACTTGATCATAGAAGCACCTGTAGGCTTTGTGATCTTCATGTGCTCCTTTATCTTGGCTGAATCCTTCTTTATAGTCCGGATCGTAGATTCGTTCACGCCATGCTGGCGCGCCAAATCAACCTGCCTTGTTCCTTTCTCCAACTCTTGGATGATTGTATACTTCTCCTCGTAGCTTAAGGAACGTCGTGTCTTCTTTGGTTTAGTGCCGCTGGGTCCAGGTAAGGAAAGGTTTTTCTCTGGGGGTGGTGGTCCGGCGGAAGCCATTTTACGGAACAATGGATGCGCGTTAAGACGGAGTGGCCTTGAGGGATGAAACTGTCGCGGCTAGGTCAAGCGTCGTCTTTCCTCCCTCCCTCCCTCCCCCGGGTGGACACGTCATAATACTTTAAGCCAATGACAGCTAGCAGCAGAGGAGGGTAGGGATGCATGGCCAATCACAGGTCTTGTACGTCATATGACGTCAGTGATAACGCAACAAAGACACACTGCGCAACCTTACCGCGCCGCTTGCCCAAGCGGAGGGAGGAGGAGGGAGGAGGAGGGAGAGGCAGGCAGGCGGGCGGGCGGGTGGCACGTGGCGCGTGGGGAAAATCTAAAAATAGCGTCGCGCCGGACACTCTCCGCGTAATGGCATTCGCGACCGCGGAATGTAAGAATGCTAGGTTCTGGCAAGGCACCGCGTTAACGGTGAAACGCGGAATGCGGGACCACGTAATATGAGGACCAACTGTATATATATATATATATACATACATACATACATACATACATACATACATACATACATACATATATATATATATATATATATATATATATATATATATATATATATATATATATATATATATATATATATATATATATATATATATATATATATATATATATATATATATAACAAAATATATGTACAAAAAATAAATGTTAAATGAATTATTTATGGTGCATTAGGGTACTGGTCACTTCAGACACAAAGACGGGCTATAAATAGCCTTCTTTATCTCCCCTCCATCTCACCCTGAGCCAGAGGGAAGGGTCATGGTAAATAACATTTGTTTGCTTATTTTCCATTTACTTGAAATAGATTTACCGAATTATTTGTTTATTTATTTAAAAGTCATTTACTGAATATTCTATGTAAAAAATAAATTTTAAATTAATTATTTATAGGAGATAAGTATTATGATCAGTAAATATATGGTATTACTGGCCACTTCAGACACAAAGACGGGATAAAAATAGCCCATCTCCCCCTCTTCTTACAGCTGCCAATGGGAAGCGTCTTGGTAATTAAATTTGATGTTTATTTTCATTGTTTGTCTAATTTATCATGTATCAAAGTAATATTACTAAAAATTGTGTAGGTAGTAGGCAGCTACCAAACAGGTAGATACTACCGCCTGGGAAGATATTGGAAGCATAATGTGTTGTCTAATGGTAGACCCTGCTGCCATATGGCATCACGAAAATTGTGACCAAGTCCCAGGTTCAGCGCTGACCTGACTTTCTGCCTCATTTACACACAATTGCAGTTTGAATTGTTCCTCTAACTTTGACAACACAACATACATACAGTATATTATTTCTCACTTTTGATCTTTTTTTTACTTTTTGTATTTATTTATGGTTAGTTACTTAAAATAAGGCCAATTCACTTCAAGTAATGGCATCAAATGTTACCAGCTGGTGTAGTGTAAACACTAGTGACGTCACTTAAGCGTCTGTATTTAACTGTCGGTAGTTTCAAGAATTAATGCAGTCATTTACTGAATATTCCTTGTAAAAAAATAAATTTTAAATTAATTATTTATAGGAGATAAGTATTATTATCAGTAAATATACCAATATGCATTACTGACCACCTCCACGGCTATAAATAGCCCAATCTCGCGGTCACTTTACCTTTCTTGTCTCCTCACTGGCAAATGGGGGGGCATGGGGAGGGGTGTGTGATGATAGCTGTGTTTATTACAGGGGTATAATGTTCTTTTACGGTATGTTAGACAGGTTTATAATACATTTTTATTATTTTAATATACCGGTAATCTTAATTTGAATCCAGCTTGCCAAGTTAATTTTCAGATTTAAATAATTAGTGGTAGGACCTTGTGAGTGGCTTACGATGTTTCCATCACCACTCTTGACACACTAAACCACAATATTTAAGAGGTAAGAATTTTGTACTTGGTGATTAAGACGACCCCCTAATTTTGGGCAGATTTCTTTAATGTTCAAATTCCGTCTTATAAACCGAGATATACGGTACTCATATACGCGGTGAGGTATAATTTATTTTTTATTTTTTTTTATTTAGCTCATAAAATTCATACAAATTACCCGGCCAGAATATAATTTACATTGCTGGAATTCTTACAATATGATGATCATTTTGAATATAACATCAAGGATTTTGCATTACATACAAATTTTTAGATCTAATGTAATAATTTGGTTTACACAAAGCAAATATTTTATCGTTTGTGCAGAATATATGAAGTTTACATTCAAAATATTCCCTGACCTGCAAGGAATCCAGAAATGTCAATTATATTATCCTAACTTTAGTCTGAGTTATTATTTATTACTAAAAATGTAAATATACTATTTTCTCCCAAAGCTTCTCTGGTAGGGAGGGAAGGTGGGGGGTGGGGTAGGGAGGAGGGAGGGAGGGAGGAGGACCAACCCAGCTAGGCAGAATATTTTGATTGACAGATAGTGTCCTTGAAGAATATTTCTTTGTTTATTTACTGAAGATATATGTTTTAGCTCATAAAATTCATACAAATTACCCAGCCAGAATATAATTTACATTGCTGGAATTCTTACAATATGATGATCATTTTGAATATAAACATCATGGGTTTTGCATTAGACATACAAATTTTAGATCTAATGTAATAATTTGGTTTACACAAAGCAAATATTTTATCTTTTGTGCAAAATATATGAAGTTTACATTCAAAATATTCCCTGACCTGCAAGGAATCCAGAAATGTCAATTATATTATCCTAACTTTAGTCTGAGGTATTATTTATTACTAAAAGTTAAAATCTAGTATTTTCACCCAAACATTTCTCTTGTAGGGAGGGAAGATGGGGGGTGGGGGGAGGGTTGGGACCAACCGACCCAGCTGGCGTGAGTGTGAGGAGGGGGGGAGGCAAGGTGGGGTACTTTGATTGACAGATAGTGTTGTGAAGAATATTTTTTTTTTTTATTAACTGAAGATATTTGTTTTAGCTCATAAAATTCATACAAATTAATCAACTAGAATATAATTTACATTGCTGGAATTCTTACAATATGATGATCATTTTGAATATAAACATCATGGATTTTGCATTAGACATACAAATTTTAGATCTAATGTAATAATTTGGTTTACACAAAGCAAATATTTTATCTTTTGTGCAAAATATATGAAGTTTACATTCAAAATATTCCCTGACCTGCAAGGAATCCAGAAATGTCAATTATATTATCCTGACTTTAGTCTGAGGTATTATTTATTACTAAACGTTAAAATCTAGTGTTTTCACCCAATCATTTCTCAAAGAGGTAGGAGCTAGTGAGCTGGGAAGAGGGGGTGGGGGGGATTTGAGTCCATTATTTGAATGGACATTAACTTGGTGACTGTATTTCTCTTAAATATTGTGTGAGCATACCATCATAAAATTTAGATGTTGTTTTTACTACAACATAGGTATTGTGTCGGAAAAAGTGGAGTTTGTGGGTTGGGCCAGTCTCTATTGGAATTAATCCCATATGTTCTATTGTTCACTTTACGCGGTACCCTGTGGGTTCAATTGACCGGGTAAATCGGGGTATTACTGTATATGTAAACTCTTGATAACTTGGCATTAAACATCTCAAAATTTCTAATAATTCTGCACGTATATGGTCTCAGAATTTATTATAAAATAACTTGGAAATGCCGAATTATATAAAATTACCTGGGAAAATCTTGACATATTTGACCACTTGGGTAACACTCACCACGTTGCACTCCACGCCTGGTCAGTCTGGTGTTTGTTATTGTTGTGGTAGGGTGTGTGCTGTCTCACTCCATCCAGTAAATGGACATAGGAAGGGAGGGTGCTGTAGCACCCCAATATTTTGGGTATAAAATACTATACATTGCACCGCAGAGTATCTAGGGCACCAGAATTAATATTCAGCACTCCCTGGTAAAATTTGGTGCCTGTGGTACTGACCCAGTAACATCCAACAACCTTCCCCATTCATGTCAAGCCAGCCACTGTATGCAGAATGTCTCCACTATTACAGTAAATCCAATGTCGTAGATTTTATTTAATTTACAGTGCAATTAATTTAATCCGAATTCCAACTACAGTGGGGTCTACATTTACGCGATTAATTGAACCCGTGGAGGCCCGTGTAAAACGAGAAACGCCTAAATGAAATAACAGAACATATGGGATTAATTGAAATAGAGACTGGGACTGGGCCAACCCCCAAACTCCACTTTTCCGACACAGTACGCACGTTGTAGTAAAATTTACATCTTAATTTTATGATGGTATGCACACATAATTAATAATTAAGAGAAATATAAATAATACAGTAAAAGTCCAAAAATCCGGATGCCAGAAATCCGGACCACCCGAGAATCCGGACTTTTCGAAAACTTTCAAACTTTTTAAATTTAGCAGGCTTTTGTGGGTTACATGAATTAATGGAGTTCCTTTAAAAAAAATAATTTACATAATTCTAATAATAAAAGTACAGTATTACCCCGCTTAACGGGGTTTCGCTTAGCGCGTTTTACCGTATACGCGGTGCCTCGCCAGAGCCGAACTTTCACTTAACGCGGGTTTTTTCCACGTATACGCGGTGAGTGTCCGGCTCGAGACGCTATTTTTAGATTCACCCCACCCGCCTGCTCCCGCCTCCTCCCTCCGCTTGGGCAAGCCGCGCGGTAAGGTTGCGCAGTGTGTGTCTTTGTTGCGTTATCACTGACGTCATATGACGTATCGGACTGTGATTGGCCATGCATCCCTACCCCCCTCTGCTGCTAGCTGTAATTGGCTTAAAGTATTATGACGTGACCACCAGGGGGAGGGAGGGAGGGAGGAAAGACGACGCTTGACCTAGCCGCGGCAGTTTCATCCCTCCAGGCCGCTCCGTGTATACGTGAACCCATTGTTCTGTGAAATGGCTTCCGCCGGACCACCACTGCCACCAGAGAGAGACCTTTCCTTACCTGGACCCAGCCACCCTAAGCCCAAGAAGACACGCCGTGGTCTAAGCTACGAAGTGAAGTACCAGATCATTCAAGATTTGGAGAAAGGAACACGGCAAGTTGATCTCGCGTGCCAGCATGGCGTCAACGAATCTACGATTCGCACTATCAAGAAGGATGCAGCCAAGATCAAAGAGCACATGAAAATCACAAAGTCTGCAGGTGCTTCAACGATCAGGTATTGCCAGAACAGGGTGCTGGCAATAGTGGAAAATTTGCTGGTGAGTTATTTGATTCGTCAGGCGCGACGCAACATGGCGGTGGACACGCGCTCAGTGCAGGAGTACGCACGTGAGCTATATGCAGCAGTGTCACGTAAGCTGGGAATTGCAGAGCCCAAACCCTTCAATGCTTCCTCTGGTTGGCTGCATAAGTTTAAGAAGAGGAACAAGATCACCAACATCAACATTGGTGGTGAGGAAGCGAGTGCTGACCGTGTGGCGGCTAGAGATTTTCCTCCGTTCTTACGTGAGATTATGGAGGAAGGACAGTACACTGACGACCAGGTGTTTAACATGGATGAATCTGGTCTTTTCTGGAAAAAGCTACCGTCCAAGACCTTTGTTGTAAAGAATGCCAGCAAGATTCGGGGCCGGAAGATGCAGAAGGAACGCATCACCGTCCTGTTTACCACCAATGCCTCCGGTACCTGTAAACCGAAGTTATCGGTGATTCACACAGCCCGCAAGCCGCACGACTACAAGAATATGGACATGAACAAGCTTAATGTCCACTGGCTAACCGCACGTAAGGCATGGATGTCCTCTTCTCTGTCCCTCTTCTGGTTAGACAACTGTTTTGTTCCTGACGTGAAGAAATTATGCGAGCAACAGAATGTTCCATTCAACATTTTGTTGCTCCTTGACAAAACACCTGGACACTCGCCCCAACTTATGGATCGTCACCCCAACGTAAAAGTGGTCTTCCTTCCTCCCAACACTATGTCATTAATCCAGCCCATGGACCAGGAGTTGATCTGCAATGTGAAAGCTGCGTACTCTGCAAAGAAGTTCAAGCTCCTGAACGACTCTACCAACACCAAGGATGAGTTGCGTAAGCTGGGTGACACCGACAGCGAGAGTAAAAGCGACGAGGACAAGGAACAAGAGGTGGCGACTCAAGAAGTTCTCGTCAAACAATTTTGGAAGAAGTTTAACATCAAACAAGCTGTAGACTTCTTGGTGGAGCCATGGGATCTGCTGACTATTGCTACGATTCGTCACGCATGGAGACATGTGTTGCATGGCATACCAGGTGAGAGGAGGAGTGAACCTGTGACTGGTGAGGTTCAGACTGTTGCAGTAGCAGTGGACCTTGCCAGAGAAGCTGCGCTCAATATTACAGCTGAAGGCTTCTCCGAGACCACCAAGGAAGACATCCTGGAGGTGATCAGAGATCCTGAAGTGACTGCCGACGAGATGTTGGAAGAAGATCACGTCAGTGAAGAGGAGGAAGAAGGTGCGTCATTCTCCGAAGAACACAGTTTAACTCATAGTGATATTAAGGGTGCCATAGAGTGTGCAGAGAAAATGAAGTCCTTCCTTTCCCGCGACAATGACGATGACTGCTATGAAGTCTTCCATACCCGGCTGGTGCAGGCTATGGAGCCGTACATCACGGTGTACCAAGACAACATAAACACCAGCCGTCAAAAAAGCATAACCGAGTTCTTCGCCCGCAACCCACCACAGCCAGCCCAAGCCAGTGATAGTGACAGAGGTAGAGACAGTGAAGATGACTTTGAGGGATTTGTCAGGGAGGCCATAACAACTGTGGGTGACAGTGATGGTGACTCACCTGAGGGCCAGTAGCCTGCCCTCTGCCTCGGAACCAGCCTCCATCACCGTACGCCGACCCATCTCTTCTACTAACGTAAGTGTTCCACCTAACTTTTATTTTTCCTAACCTAACCTTTATTTTTCCTATGTTAACCTTTATTTTTCCTAACCTAATCTCTTCTATATTACTTGTTTTTTCATACCATCATAAAGTTAAGATAAAATTTTTACTACAACATAGTTATGTGTCGTCAAAAAGTGGAGTTTGGGGGTCGGGCCAGTTTCTATTGGAATTAATCCCATATGTTCTGTTGTTCACTTAGCGCAGTTTTCACTTAACACGGTACCCTGTGGGTTTTATTGACCGCGTTAAGCGGGGTACTACTGTAATTGTAAATTATAGAAAGGTAATTTTGTTAGTTTTGTAATTAGCTTGTCCTGAAATGTAAAATTTGAGGCACTATAAATCTTTTGTGTGTATGTGTGCATGCGTGAACGCCACAGCTACACAGCGACAACAAGCGACCACGCGATCGCCACTTTAAAACAAGCAATCAATCTTTGACAACGTATGTAATTTTGAGTCCTACTCTTTCCATTTACAGAGTACAAGCCCATAATAATGGCTCCTAAAGTAGATAAACTTCGTTGTATGAAGAGAAAGAAGAACACATTGAAATTGAGTGACAAACTTGAAATAATTAAGAAACTAAAACGTGGTGTGAGCAATACTGTTCTAATGGAAATATACGACATTGGAAAGTCTACAATTTATGATATAAAAATGGCAAAGAATAAAATTCTAGAATTCACAGCTTCTTCTGAGCCTTGCATTAAAATTGCTGAAAGAAAAAGTTTACATCGGCCCAAATTAGAAAATCTTGATAAAGTGTTGCACGAATGGTTTTTGTTAAAACGATCAGAAGGTATGGCAATTTCTGGGCCGATGCTTATTGCCAAAGCAAAGTCTTTTAAGGAGCAAATAAACATTGAATCAGAGTGCGCATTTAGTGATGGATGGCTTAGGAATTTCAAGACTCGTCATGGTATTAGACAGTTTGTTTAAATTTTTGTCAAGTGTTGACTTTATTTTTCTTTAAAACTGCTCGTTTTGATAAATGAAGCATGCTATATTTGCTAATGAATAAACTATCAAAATGTACCTGTTCATCTCTTCTTTAATCCTCCTTAAATTTTAATTTTAAAAGTACTGCCTGAGAATCCGGAAAATCCGAAAATCCGGACGGACCCAATCCCCAAGCAGTCCGGATTTTTGGACTTCTACTGTATTTACTGTATTAGGTTTTTTAACACTTACGTTAGTAGAAAAGCTGGGTCGGCACACGTGGATGGCGGCTGGTTCCAAGGCAGAGGGCAGATTAGTTGCCCTCCGGTGAATCACTTTCACTTTCACTACTCGCAGAGGTTTGCAGGGCCTCCCAGACAAACCCTTCAAAGTCCATATCATTACTATCACTATCACTGACTTGGGCTGGCTGTGGTTGTGGTGGGTTGTGGGCGGGGAAGTCCTCAATACTACGTTGATGATTAGCATTGATGTTGTCGAGATAGATCTGGATATACGGCTCCATAAATTTTGTCAGATGGTTATTAGACGCTTCATACCGATGCTTGTCTGGGTCGTTGTTAAGGATGAGCTTAATTTTCTCCCCCAACTCGATGATTTCTTTCACACAATCATGGCTTGGTCCAGGTAATTCAATGTTTCTCTCTGGTGGTGGGGGTCCCATGGAAGCCATTGTGAGGGGAATAGCGGGCACAAGAGAGAACTGTATACTACGCGGGCTGAGAATAATGAGACAGGCCCTGCTAGGTCAGCGACTTCTACCCTCCCGTGGCAGGGCACGTCATATTACATTAAACCAATCACAGCTAGCGGGGGAGGGAGGTAAGGATGCGTGACCCAATCACAGTCCGATATGTCATATGACGTCACCGATAACGCAACAGCGACATACTGCGCAACCTTACTTGCGCCGCTTGACGGGATGGCGGGCCGCTTGAACCCAAAATGCACAGCGCGTCTGGACCCTCCAGCGACTTGCCACGTAAATGACCAAATTTACCGAGTAATTAAAGCATTTCGATTCTGGCAAGTCATCGCATAAATGACCATACGCGTTAACCAAAACTGCGTGAATCCAGACTCCACTGTATCTGAATCTTCCAAGTATCCCAACTTTGTCCCTTTTGGTAAAAATTCTGATTTAGTCCAACAGTCCAAAACCAACTTAAGTCATTTATTCGCATCTCTGACACTAGTAGTATTATAACCACTTTTTAAACACAAATTCCTGTGATAATCAAAACTGATACATAGCATACCATAAAATACAATAGCATATATTTTATGTACAAAAAATAACTCCTTCCACACTATATGGCATCTAAATGATGCCATAGATTAGCCGGGCAGTCAACTAGCTGACTGAGACATGTGTGTGTGCCATGAAGTTACATGGAAAGGAGGGAGGTGAGTGAGTCAGCCACAGATCCAAACAAAAACAAACCATACAACCTCTTATAGTCGCTGCATGGAATGTCAGGACCCTTCTGGATACTGGCACAAATGAGAGTCCTAAACGAAGAACTGCTCTTGTGGCAAAAGAGCTGGTTAGGTATAACATTGACATTGCAGTCATTAATGAGACCCGACTCCCAGACGAGGGCCAACTCACAGAACGGGGGTCTGTCTATACTTTCTTCTGGAAGGGTAACCCTGCTGTGGAGAGAAACCGCATTTATGGAGTTGGCTTTGCCATCTGCCAACGCACTCTATACAAGCTAACTGAAATGCCTATTGGGATCAACGAGCACCTCATGACACTCCAAGTCTCACTGACTCACTCATGTCATGCCTTTTTCACCAGTGCATGCAGTGGATGCAGAGGATGACATCAAGGAGGCCTTTTATGCCGACCATGACAGAGTGGTAACCTCTATCCCTAGAGAAGATAAGGTTGTGTTTCTAGGTGACTTCAATGCCAGAGTTGGCAGAGATGCTGACATTTGACAGGGAACCATAGGAAGGAATGGACTAGGCAAATGTAATCCCAACGGTCTACTCCTCAGCAAGTGTGCTGCACACAACTTCACTATCACCAAAACCTTGTTTAGGCAGGCCAACAAGTTCAAGGGTTCGTGGCAACACCCATGATCCAAACACTGGCTCCTTATTGACTACATCATTGTCATAAAAAGAGATCACCAAGATGTCATCATCACCCGTGCCATGCGTGGCTCAGACCACTGTGACACTAATCATCGGCTCGTCAGAGCCAAGCTCTCACCTCACATCACCCCAAAACGGCGAAGGCAGCAAGCCTCCAGAAGAGATTTTAACACTAAGGCCTGAATTCAGAACAGTAATTAGAGCAAATTTAAATTCCGCCTATTGGAGATTTCCAGGTTTGAGGGATTCTGGCTAATGGAGATATTACTGTAATTTGATCATAAGTTGATTGTAATTATAGTAACAAAAATAATTTATGATGTGCCAAGAGAGATTTCTCCTACTCAGTAAAAACTCTTCGAGTCATAGTTACCGCCATAATCTTGTAAACATTACTCCCGGTGGTGATTGGCTGTCGTAAGAGTGTAACTGAAACGTGATTGGCTGGAATTTCAGTGTTCAAATCCTTGCTCGTAACTGAAGAAAATGCAACAGATTAACTGTTCCGGGGTTCAAGACGATGTTCTGAATATGGATAATCCACTGCAGGAAATCTCGGATTGAGGAATCCCAATTCACACGCCTGAGCCAAGCTCAAATCCCAGGCTCAAAGCACCGTTCTGAATTAAGACCTAAGCATCTGGAGGATCCAGCAGTAGCACATGCTTTCAGAGAGCAGCTCAGACATGGGCTGATAAACAACCCAACAACAATCAACCCAAATCTCATTGCCGAATGGGATACTCTCAACACTGTTATGACAAAAACCTGCAGAGACACCTTCGGCCAGATTGAAAGAATGCACCAGGACTTGTTTGATGAAAATGACCTGGCAATCAATGTGCTTGTCGATGATAAACGTGCTGCTTTAACTGACTGGCAGAACAACTCTCGGTCTTGGACCAAAGCTGATACTTTCTGCAAGAAGAAAGCAGCGGCCCAGCGGAAACTTCGCAATCTAAGGAACGACTGGTTTAAAAATAAACCATGTGAAACACAAAAATTTGCAGATCAGTAAAAGATGCACGCATTTTTCAATTCCACTAAAACATTTTATAGGCCAATTACTGTACTCGTAGCGCAGCCCCCCCTCTGCTCATCCGATGGTAACTCCATAATTAAAGACGATGAAGGCCTCCTTCAGAGCTGGGAAGAGCACTACCATTCATTGCTCAACCGAAACACTGATGTGGATGTCTTGACTACCCAGCAGGTCCTTCAGCATCCAGAGCTGACCAACCTCAGCTATCCTCCATCCCTGAATGAGGTAGATGCTGCCACCAAACAGATGAAAAATAAAAAAGCCTCAGGGTCTGATGGAATCCCAGCCGAGGTGTATAAAGTGGGAGGACCTCTGCTTACCAGCCGTCTCCACTCTCTCCTGGAGAATATATGGGAAAAGGAGGAAATCCTTCAAACTCTTAAAGGCACCTCCATCTACAATATCTATAAGAACAAGGGACACCAGTCAGACTGTTGTAACTACTGTGGGATCTCACCGTTGTCCGTAGCTGGCAAGGTTATCGCCCGAGTCCTCCTAAACAGACTTCTTCCTGAGGCGGAATGTGTTAGTCAGTTTTATATATATCACACACAAATATATATAATGGTTCTGGAACACTTAAGTGGCAGAGTTGATGTAAACACTTTTTCTGATCTTTATTTATTTCTGAACAGTTATTTACACAGGTACTTAATTCGGGAGAGAAGGTTTTGTGAATTCTTTTCAGATAAGTGTCTTTAGTGCACTTATATATGATAACACTTAAATGAGGTGTTCATGCGGTTATGAGAGGTAATACAGTAAGTCCTCACTTAACGTCGTCTCGCTTAATGTTGCTTCGGTACTACATCGCTGAACTTTATAGGCCAAAAATTCGTTTAACGTCCCGGGGATCCGATACTACTTTCTATGGTGCATCACCCGCTCTTGTCTGGCCGCGCTACGCTCTCTTGGCTTGGAGTGCTGCCCTCACTCATGGAACGTCACAGGGTCCCCAAGCGACGCCAAGCCAGTCTCTGTTACTACTTCACATCATTTGTGTGTGCTTAAGTGTTTTTGCTCAAAACTGTACTCTAACCATTCAAAATGACTTCTAAGTGCCCATCAAGTGCTGCTGATGCTAGTGGAGTGAAGAGGCAACGTAAAACCATTACCCTTGCTACGAAAATGGATGTATTAACCCTCTAGCGTATTGCCAGATACCCAAAGAATGTTCTATACTACTGAGGGTATATACAAACACTTTTGTTGTCTTTAAAAGTAGGTTCTATTCTCGTACGGGAGATATTACAGTCGGACACAGGAAAAGCCTGTGGGCACACCACCAGGACTCGGTATTAACTACTTCTACATCTATCTATGTATTACTACGCGCTGGCCTATACAGATGCCAGCATTCACAAGCTGAATACATAAAGTATAAATGTGATAATTTATATACATAATATGGTGCACAATAAATGGAATATTACATAGAATTAATACATGTTCTGTAATACTTTACTATACATAATTAATAATAGTAATATAAGAGTAATATAATAATATACAGCTGAAGGCACTACTTTGTGTCCATATATATCATACACCTCCCTCCCCCCTATACGCTCATAGTTTCATCTTGAGCGGACCATTTGTTTCTGAGTCGCTCGGACCTGCGGAGTACTGGGGCAGAAACACAAGGTGGGGATGGATTTACTTTAGAGACATCAACATTAGGGGACTCAACTGGGGAGGGGTCAACACTAGGCAGCTCCACAGGTCGGAGGAAACGACGGTTCCTCCACCATACTCTACCACTAGGAAGACGCACTTGGTAGTCCCTGGACCGGCCAATACCCATGACAACCCCAACCTTGTCCCAGCGGTGAGATACCGGATCTTGAATCCTGATCTGCTGGCCGATACTCAACCTGGGAAGGGGGCGGGCATGACAGTCGTACCGAGCAGCGACATCTGCGGCTCGTTCTGCTGCACGGCGGTCACATTCTTCAGTCTTGGCCTGCCACTCTTGAGAAAAAGACTTCGGGTGGGCAGGAACACAAGACCTGAGATGATGTCCGTATAGAACCTGGGCTGGGGAGCGTCCGGTGAAGTTCGGGGTGTTGCGTAACTCCAACAAACCTCGATCGAAGTCCTCGCAGTCGATATTTCCTGAGGGTGACACCTTAAGGATCAGGTGTTTCACAGTCTTGACTGCGGCTTCAGCGTGTCCATTCGCCTGGGGGTAGTGGGGCGAGGTCACGACATGACGGACTCCCCAATGGTCCATGAAGTCCCGGAACTCGTGGCTGGTGAACTGGGGTCCTCCATCAGTCCTGAGGCGGAGGGGAACACCAACTTCTCTGAAGTAATGCCTGAAGCTCCGGATGGTAGCAGTAGCCGTTGTATCACTACCACAGGGGACGACAACAGGCCATCCAGACAGTCGGTCGGCAATGACGAGGAAGGACTTCCCTGCAACTGCAAAGAAATCGGCCGACACAGACTCGAAGGGTCTTGAAGGGTTATCGTCGCACATTAAAGGTTCCTGTTGCTGGCTAGGTTGCAGAATCTGGCACGGATCACAGGCACGGACGGTACTTGCAATGTCCGCGTTGATTCCGGGCCAAAATACAGTCTGCTTCGCCCGTCGCTTGGTGGCCTCCACTCCTCGATGGCTGTCGTGAAGGCGGGCCAAGGTACGGCGGCGTAGGGCAGCAGGAATAACTACTCGTGGACCATACAAGACGAGGTCTCCATCACAATAGAGGTCTTCGCGTATTTTCCAGTACGGGAGTAGCGATTCATGAAGGTCGTATCGGGTAGATGGAAATCCCTGAGACACACAGTCGACGAGCCGGATGTAGGAAGGGTCGGCCCGGGCTGCGGTGCGGAGATCTTCAAGAGTCTTGTCTGCATCCGGTGCTGTAGACTCTTCTGATGTGAAGACGGCCTTCAATGAAATAGGTTTAGGGAATTCCTTGGAAATAATGGCCAACTCTTGACAATGGCCATATGATAAGAGCGGAGTCGGGATACCATTATGAACATCAATCCGGGCTGAGCAAGACTGCTTACCAAAGGTAAGGGTAGCCCAGAAAGATCCCAAAGCTGGAGCCATCTTGGAACCATCAGCTGTCAGTTTCGTTGTCTGAGGAGGGGGCTGTAGGTTGCTCCGGGGTATTCCCAAACTTGCTAAATGTTGTGGACCAATTACTGAGACGTCAGCACCGGTGTCAGGTAACATCTGAAGACTGGATGACGAGTTACCGTAAGAAATGACGACATTGATGTGCTGGGGCGTCGTGTCTGTGGAACTACGTACACGACGGCAGGAACGACTGGACACAGCGTCTTGATGCTTGCCAGAAGGAGGGGGCGCGCCAGCACTACCTGAGGATGACTTCTTGGATCCTAGGTGGCGTCCTTTATGTGTCTTCTTACGACAACATTTGTCATAATGGCCCACACGACCACAAAGTCTACACTGAACTTTGCTAGCAGGGCACTTGACTGTGTAAGCCCAGTGACCCTGGCGGTCGCAACTTCTGCACACGCTTTGAGCAGCTGGGCACTGGGAGGCATTATGCTGTCTCGCGCAGCTGTTACACAAATCTGCTGCTGAAGGTGTGGCTGGAGGGTGAGGGGTGGGGTTACCTTGCTGCTTCTTACCCTTTCTGTAGGAAGACACTGCCCTCACCTGGTCAGGCTGTGAGCGTAAAGCTGAAGTCGCACACCTGGCGGCCTCGTACGCTCGACATTTCGTAACAACATCTTGAAGGGAGGAAGTGGGGTCGAGGGAAATGAGACGCTGAACTAGCTCTTCATCTCGGACACCCGTTAAGATAATTGTCTTAAGTTGTGTCTCTTCACAGACTTGAGAATGTCCGGGACAAACATCAACTTCCTCTGAACACCTTTTGAGCCTTACAAAAAACGCGTCAAAAGATTCTCCATCAAGCTGTTTACATTGGAGGAGTTGTCTTCTCCTGAGTGCTTCGTTGCGCTGTCCCTTGACGTGTTCCTGCAACTTGTCGAGCACGGCCTCTACCGTCAGAGTTGTCGTAGGAGGCACTTGAAGTGTGTGCTCGAGAGTACGTTGTGTCTCTAAGGACAAGCACATACGAAGCTGGATCATTTGTTTCGGCTGTGATAAACTGGACAAGTCAACCATTGTTGCGTAGTCTTGCCAACGTCGACGCCATTCCCGAAACATCTGATAAGAAGCGTCAGACATCAGAGAGGGAGGCGTCTGTACAGCAGCCTTTTGAGGTGTTGTTCCGACTCTGGGAAATGAGGTACCAGTACCTCTAGTCGCATCAACATCAGTTGTAGCAGACGAATCTTGTACGGTAGAACGTTGTGGGGAGGCTAACAGAGAAATCAAAGCTTCAAATCTGGCTTGATCCTCCTGTCTTCTAAGGTCATCCTCACGTCTACGTATGTCTTCGAGTTCTCTGCGTGTTTGTTCCTCTTTGTGGCGTCGTCTTTCAGACTCTTTGTACCTAATTTCTTCCTCTTCTCTCCTTGCAATATCATCCTGGCGTCGAGAAGTTTCCATCCACTTTATCAGTTGAAGGAGATCTGTGGACGCATGCATCGCAGGAGAGCTGGCTCGCGACGAGCGAGGAGATTCTGTGGGTGATTGGGCACTGTCACTGTGGGGGGCGTGGGGCATAAGCGGGGAGAGGTCTCCCACACTAAAACTCGTAACCCCATCGTCCAGGGTATCGTTATGATCCCTGTGAGGCATGCCGACTGCTTCTGTACTCTATCTGTGCAAAAGACCGGGTCAGCCCCTCGTAATCTATGCACAGAATTACAGAAGTTTACAGTAAGTCACCAGAAATATAGGGTGAATGCGTGTGTGTGTGTGTGTGTGTGTGCCTGGCGGGAGGGGAGAGACTTGGCGCGCTGCCAGACGTAGGAGCGGGTGGGCAGCGTCGAGCGCGGGTTCCTCAGTCACCCTCAGACCAGAGACGGGAGAGAACGTACTGTGGGGCTGCTCCCTTGGTCATCTGACCGCAACTTGCACAGACAATAATGATTAAAATACACAGCACAACACTTCACAAAACACTTCACTTCACAGCACAGCACTGTACACAGCATAGCACTTCACAACACTGTAAGTCTAGAGGCTTGTAGTAGTCTTGCTGTCGGCTGAAGTGGAAGAGACGCCATAAACAGAGTCCGGGGAAGGCTTGGTCCACTGCATCTCACTGAGAAATAATCACTGCGCCATCTAGCGTATTGCCAGATACCCAAAGAATGTTCTATACTACTGAGGGTATATACAAACACTTTTGTTGTCTTTAAAAGTAGGTTCTATTCTCGTACGGGAGATATTACAGTCGGACACAGGAAAAGCCTGTGGGCACACCACCAGGACTCGGTATTAACTACTTCTACATCTATCTATGTATTACTACGCGCTGGCCTATACAGATGCCAGCATTCACAAGCTGAATACATAAAGTATAAATGTGATAATTTATATACATAATATGGTGCACAATAAATGGAATATTACATAGAATTAATACATGTTCTGTAATACTTTACTATACATAATTAATAATAGTAATATAAGAGTAATATAATAATATACAGCTGAAGGCACTACTTTGTGTCCATATATATCATACAAACCCGATTTGAAAAAGGGGAACGTGCTGTCGACATAGCCACTGTGCTTAGTCTAACCTAACCCCCACAATGATGCGTACTATCCGGACCAATGCTGACAAGATTAAGGTTAGTGCTGCAAGTGAATCTTCTCTGAGTGCTACTAAGATGACTCGTACTAGAAGCACTGTGATAGAAAAGGTGGAAAAGAATCTGGTAATGTGGATGGGGGACCAGAGTCAACGCAATGCCTCTGTGAGCCTTATGGTTATCTAGCATAAGGCCAGATCCTTGTTTGACGACATGAAGGAAACAGAGGGAGAAAGCTCGAAGGAAGAGACCTATACGGCCAGCTGAGGACGGTTTCAACGATTTAAGCGTCGTTATAACTTCCGCAACATAAAGATGACTGGTGAAGCTGCCAGTTCAGATACAGTTGCTGCTAATACATTCCAGCCAGAATTCAAATGGATTATCCATTAAGGAGGCGACTCACCGAAGCAAGTCTTCAATGTAGATGAGACTGGTCTCCTTTCGAAGAGGATGCCTGAGAGGACCTATATCTCCAAGGAGGAGAAAAAGAGAGCCAGGTTTTAAAGCGGCAAAAGACTGCTTGATGCTGCTGCTTGGCACTGTTCAAATTCTACTTGGTTACTGACGGCTCAATGAAACGCAGTCTTCACGGATGCAGTTTACTGGGAGAGGTCTGTACAGTGGAGCAGCACATGCACACGTCACTAGAGGACAGCACTCATGCACACGCTCATTCACCCCACACAATGGTTCACTCGCTCTGCTCTTTCGCATTACATGAACATCACACACCTCCCCCAAGACATTGGGGAAGACTTGAGGATCCATGATGTCTGAATTCATCTTTTTATCTCATCGCCGTAAGACTGAGAATCCCATAGCATCTCCAGTTGCTGTGGGGCTCGCCGCTGGCGGTCACTATGGCGTGGTGGGAGCTGTAGGCTTGGATGCTCCTCTGAACCTTTGCATGGTGGTGGGCGCGGTGCAGGACTCTGGATGCTGTCTGGTTCAGGTGGAGCCCTCACCTCAGATGTAGATTTCAAGATGCTCTCTGGCACCAACGGGCGATGGGGACGGACGAATTTCCTGTTCCTCCACAGTATGAGACCACTACCCATTTGACAAGGTCGTCCCGACGAGATCCTATACCCACAACAACACCTACACGGTTCCATCGACTGCTCACGTGGTCCTGCATGTCGACGCAGGTGGGGGAGCTGTCGCACCGTGGATTCGTGTCGTGATTTCGCCTTTCTTCTGAGGTGCTCGCCCGTGGAGTCACATTCATCAGCTGCGCGTTGCCACTCTGGAGCAAACGAGCGATGGTGTGCCGACGTCATGGGGTGACCTGTTATGTACTTATGTTTTCCTCAGTCATCCCATTAAGTGTCCCATTTTCTCATGACACCCTATGATCACTGTGAAGGTTAAACTCTTCTTAAGATTGTGATATATGTTATGTTGTTCTGATTTGTCATATGTTTCAGTAACTGATATGATTAAAGAACATTAATATAAGATTTTTTTAAACAGTTTTCAATGTGAGAATATTGCAGTGGTTTAAATGAAGAATGTAAACAAAATGTGGATAAGTTAGTGAAATCGTATTGGAACAAGGAGAAGAACCTCACTCTCTCTCTCTGGGTATTATTGGTGAAGGACATGGTATTTTGTATCGTTAAAAAACCCAGTGTTTTCTGGTAGTCATAAGATATTATAATATATTTGTGAAGCATACTTGTAAAGTAGAGAGAGCATATTGTTGGATTAAGATATAAGACTGATATTAATGTAAACTTTGTGGAAACTATCAGCAACTGTGAAACCATTATTGTTAAATATACTTTTTATGTAAATGCTCTATTTCCCTACCCTGTTTATATTTATGTTACAGCATAAGGGAGACTGTGACAGACCAAACAGTACTTGCACTAGTGACCTCTCCTCAGTGTGAGGCGTGTTCCTCAGCTCCAATAGTCCACGGACAAATTCGTCCTCGTCCAAGTGTCCCTTACTTGTTGTCAACATTATGAGCTTCTTCACGGTCTTGACTGCAGCTTCTGCGTATCTGTTGGCCCGAGGGTTGTAGGTCGAAGTCACCCGGATCTCCACCCCCACCAAGATAGGAAGCGGCGTAATACAGACGACGTGAACTGGGGACCTCCATCAGTCCTCAGGACGACGGGCACGCCCGTGTCTGCGAAAACAAACCGCAGGACACTGACAAGATGAGCCACAGACACTGTCCATGGACACGATGACACATATGGCCACCCCGACATACGCTCAACATACACCAGATAGGTATGGCCAGCCACATGAAAGTAATCAGCAGAAACTGACTTGAATACACTACTTGGCGGGCCGTCGTCCTGCCAAAAGGGCTCATTCTGCTGCTTAGGGAGGAGGGGGACGGCATTCTCAATGTCCTGGTCGATCCCTGGCCAGTAGGTAGTCTGCCGCATCCGACGTTTGGTGCGCTCCATCCCTTGATGACCATCATACAGGTGTGACAGAGTCTCCCGTCGAAGGCTGCAGGGTATAAGCAACCACAGCCCGTACTCAATGAGGTCGTCGTCCAGGGCCAATTTGCTACAGACGGCCCAGTACAGCCGTAAGAGTGGTTCCAACTAGTGGCGATGCTCAGTGAAGCCGGTGCTGATTACTTACCTCAGAGCAGCGTACTCCATGTCCCGTGTTGCAGCAGCACGCACCTTCGCCAAGGTCTGGTCCTTTAGAGTTGCCAAACGACCGCTCTCCTCACAGACAGCATTGAGGTCAGACACCTCAGCGGCGTGGAGGGGATCCAAGTCATCGCAGTTTGATGCGTTGTTACAGTCTGCCGGATCTTGAACTGGTGCACGGGACAGCACGTCAGGAGCACAATGTGAAGTGCCCTTCTGCCAGTGGGCTGTGAAGGAGTAACCACAAAGCTTTTCACATATGCGCTGCAGGCGAGGATTCTCAATTTTGCTGAGCAACTTCGTGTTGAGGATTGGAATCAAGGGACGGTAAGCAACCACCAAATCAAAGTGAGGGAGGCCTGTGAGGTAAGTACCGCATTTTCTGACTGCCCAGAGAACAGCGGCCAGTTCCAACTGAGTGACAGCATACCGTGACTCCGTGTCAGCGAGGAATCTTGATCTGCACTGGACAAGCTTCCACAACGCGCCATATCTCTGGAGGAGAACGAAGCCGAATCCATGCACCCTGGATGCGTCGGTCTGCAGCCTTAGTTGGCAACGACTGTTCAAAAAATGCCAGGACAGGTGGCGCTACCAAGCAACCTTTCACCTTCTCGAAGGCTACATCATGTTCTGAGGACCAGTGCCATTCATTCCGGGGCATCAGGAGGTCTCTTAAGGGGTTGCGCCGAGGAGAAACCACCCAGTTGATTTGTGAGCCCCATGAATGACCTTAGGTCCGTGATGTTCTGTGGTCTAGGGAAGTCTGCGATTGCCTTGACCTTCCAAGTGTCTGCAGTGTAACCTTGGGGCGAGATGGTGTACCTACAGAAATCAACCTTGTTCCTTCCAAACATGAACTATTCAGCATTCAGGATGATGCCAAACCGGTCACAACGTTGTATGATGGAGATAACGTGGGTGAGATGGTCTTTGTATGAGGTATCATATGCCAAGATGCCGTCCACGATCTTGATCGTTCGAGGGATGTTCCCGAGTGCTTGATTGCCGTGTCGATTGTACTCGTCGCTGGACGAAACTAGCCCCATGACAGAGCGCTTAAACTTGAAGCGGCCCCAGGGCATTATGAAGCACGTGAGGTCCAGGTCCTTGTCCGCAACCTTTACCAGGACGTACCCCATTTTGGCGTCCATGGTGGTGATCCAACATGCTCCTGATCCTATGGAAGCTACAGCGTCATGAGGGAACCGCACTGGGTACGTTGGCCTTCAGACGTAACGATTAAGGCACGTGAGGTCTACACACAGCCTCACTCCAGATGGTTTCTTTGCTACTGGGACGATAGGGTGGCACCAGGCTGTCGGGTAGTCCATCCCGACGATGATGTCCTTAGCAAGCAGGTCATCCAGCTGTGTTTTGATCTCCACCCGTCAGCTGTAGGGAATCATGCGGGACGCTGTTACAGCGTCCTGCAGCATCTGCGAAGCACCGAAGACCATCGGAAAGGCTTCAACTATAGTGGCGGCGTGCTCTGCACGCTGTACTGGCGTGGGGTCATGTCCGTGCAGCCACCTGGGCAGCACCACTGGTGGAGAAGGCGATGATGCCTGAATCGCTCCGGGAGGTTCATGGCTGCTTCAACCCGCCGTCAACTTAGTCTGCTTAACCGGCTGGTTCTGAGCAGCATACCAAGGGTAATGGAGTCGTACCAGCTTAATAGGGCTCCCTTCACCTCCTTGACGACTGATACTACCATCTAGGTGTGCTTGTTTCCAGCTCCAGGTATGACGGGAAGGTTCCCAAGCAGGTGACCCGCTGCGAAGAGACCTGCACTGTCTGGGGGGTCCAGGGTGGACTGAGAAATACCCAAGGACTTAAACATGTCGAGCCCTATGACCGTCGCCTCGGCCCCGGAGTCAGGTGTCCAAACGACGGTGTCACGCCCTGTAGGGTGGGTAGCGTCGATTACCACCTGTGGCGCCAGACGCACTGACACACTGTTGGTCTAAACCCAAGCCAGGAGCCGGTGAATGGTTCTATCATCATGCTTAGCCCCAAGGCCTCATTTCTAGAACTGCTTTGGTGGATGCTTCGAAGACTTGTCACGTGAAACTCGAGTGGGTTTCTGACAGACAACAGCAAAATGGCCTCGTTTGCCGCAGTTCAAACAGACTTTATCCACAGCCTTGCACCCTTGTGTGTCCCTACGACAGTCCTTGCCACACCTAAAACATAAACTGGTCTTAACTTTTGCACTGGCACTCCGGTTTTGCTTGTACCGAGACACTTTGACTGACATATGACTCACCGAGTCTCGAATCACTGCACTGCTCAATTAGCATTTTCTGAAGCTCGGCATATGTTGATAGCATTTTGCAATTTCAGGTCTTTTTCCTCAAGCATACGTTTCAATGCTTCCTCATCACGAGCAATGACAACAATTCGGTCTCTAAGAAGATTGTCTATACAAGACTCACAAAAGTCACAGAAATTTGTTATTTCCTTCACAGCAAACAGGAAGTCGTCAAACGTTTCACCCGGTTTTTGAACTCTTGAGTAGAAGTCCCTCCGGTCCACGATGACGTTACGCTGTCCCCGAAGATACGCCTCCATCGCATCAAGGACAGGCTCCAACTCTGTGTCGTCAGCAACACCAATTCCGTTGCGAAGGATTCGAATCCACTCGTCGCCCAGCACAGACACAAGTGCTGCTCTCTGCTCAGCTGGGGGAAAGGAGGAGATCTTCGTCAACGTCACGTACCTCTTAAACTTGTGGCGCCAGGCATCAAACTCCCGTAGTGAAGCCGAGGACGACAAGTGCGGGGCAGGTGCAGTGCAGAAGTGAAACTTAGCCTGCCGTGGAGCACTGCTGCTGGTGGCGGCTGCGCCACTTGTAGTCGTTGTGCTGTGGTGACTTGGTTCCTGTTGAGAGACCACATCCTCCAGGATTTGGCTCATGCGTTCTTCCCGATGCTAGGATTCTTCCTGGGTTTGCTTAACCATCTCATCGACTTATGACGGGGTTAGGGACCCAAATCCAGGTCGTAAGTCAAAAATGCGAAAATAATACTACATAGAAAATATAAAATGGGTGTCTCTTTTTCTTCTCAGCACCACAAAACTCACTTTTAAGCTTGCCAGCCATTTTAAAGGGAATTACAAACAAAAATTTTGTCAGTACACAGCGGAATCACCAACGTCGGAACTCGAAAATACGTAATTTAAAAAAAAAATTTTACAACTGGGGCGGTCGTTTGTCCGGGTGGTCGTAAGTGGAGTAGGTTGTAGATCGAGGAGTGTGTATGTATATACAGTCATGCGCCGGTTAACGTCCGACCGAACAACGTCCGATCGCATATACATCTGTGGCCCCCCTCCCCCCCCCCAAAAAAAAACTTCCTTGACACCTGCTGGACCACCACTCCACAACCCCCTGACGGAGACATTAGGGTCAGATATTATGTGTTAAAGGAATATGCTTCCTTCCTTAGGCTTTTTTTAAGCATTTGCCTCCAGGTGAAATGTTAACCTACATTATTGAGGATAAAATCTTTCACCTACAAATTGACAATAACACATTTGCTGTAATCAGACCTATCTAGTTGCCTCAACAAATGCAACCCCAGTTGCAAGTGGGGTTGCAATTTCAAATTCTGTGGCATTACTAAGAATAACGAAGTCTCTGGTGCACTCTAAGATTGAGAGAGAAAACGGAGGACTCAGGCGTCCTGATGTGAGAGAAAACGGACTCATATGATGGGGGACCAAATAAAAAAAGCATAGCTACATGTTTTGTGGACTACAGTATTGAGGTACCCTTTTCATCACTTTGTAATAAACCTAGCCATGCCTGTGTGTGTTTATGATATTTACCATAACATTATATATATATTTAGTGGGTCTAAATGGTCGTAAAATGGGAAACTTGGGGTTGGGTCTTGGGTGCCTGGAACCAATTAGAATAAATCCCATAGGTTCTGTACTTTCATTATCGCGTTTTTCGTTATCACGCACTTGGCAGGGTCCCAATTAGGCGCGATAACCAAGGGATGATTGTACTGTACTGTATATACTTGTGACACTGGCCAGTTGCTTCTGGTGTTATGGTACACGGGTACCAAGTGACAGCACTAGGATCCCGCTTCCTCTATCAAGGATTAAACAATTAAAATTTAAATTGAAAAAAAAATTCAAATACAGTAATGGGACGTAGCGAACCTAAATGGCCCTAGAGCGGGCACAGTCACGTATGCATCGTGTATTCTTATAGATTGTGCTGCCAGGCGTACGTTATCTAGTGAATTTAGTCAATATTGTACAGTAACAATGGACCTAAGTGCAAACCTGTATTGTACATGTACTAAATGATTACAGTACTAAAATTGTTATGTCTATTGCAAATATAGCTTGTTTATACAGGTATTCAAACAAATAACTATCTTACAAGAATCCCAGCAATGTAAGTTATATTCACCCAGGTCGTTTGGGTGGCAAATTATGAGAAGAGCTTTGTCACCCTTAAGCAATGATAAATAAACATGCAGGCCTTCAGCGCCAACTGTCAAATCCTATCTCAAATAAATAAAGACACTCTGTCACCTCAACTCACGTTTGGCGGGCTACCTCCCTCCTTGTGTTCCCAGACAAAAGATTGGTGATTTCTTTATGTTTATTTTATATAATATCTCAGACTAAAGTTAGGATAATATAATTTGCATTGCTGAAATCCTTGCGAGACAAGAGATTAATTTAAATATAAGCGTCATATATTTTGCTCAAGATATAAAAAATGTAGCACATTAGTGTACAATACTGTAGTACATTTTATAAAAAGTTTTTCAACTGTATTTTTGGGTAGATTTACATAAATTTCTTATATTTTCATCTATTTACATGCACACACCATACTAAAAGAAACGTATAAGAAATAAATGACCTTAGTGCAAAGCTGGAGTGCACATGTACTAATTTGATTACGGTACTAAAATTTTTATGTCTTGTGCGAATTACATGTATATATTCAAATAAATCAGTATATTACAAGAATCCCAGTAATGTTAATTATATTCTCCTAGGTCATATCACTGGCATTTTAAAATGAGAGAAGCTTAGTTGGACTGTTAAATAAACACACAGAGACCTTCGGCTCAAACTTTCAAACATATCACCTCAACCCCCCACCCCTCGCTGGCTGGCTGGCTCAATCCGGCAGTCCGTCCCTCCCTCCCTCCCTCCCTCCCTCCCTCCCTCCCAGCCAGGGTTTTAGGCTTACAGTTTTTATCTTATATAATATCTCAGACTAAAGTTAGGAGCTTATAATTTGCATTGCTGGAATCCTTGCAAGACAGCCAATAATTTGAATATTAACGTCATATATTTTGCTCAAGAGATAAAAATTGTTGTACATTAGTGTACAGTACTGTAGTACATTTTATAAAAAAATTTTTAATTGTATTTTTGGGTAGATTTACATGGAGTTCTTCATTTATTTTCATCCATTTACATGCACACACCATACTAAAAGAAACATAAAAGAAATAAATGAACTTAGTGCAAAACTGGAGTGCACATGTACTAATTTGATTACGGTACTAAATTTGTCTTGTCTAGTGCAAATTATAGCATGTTTATATTCAAATTAATCAGTATGTCACAAGAATCCCAGCAATGTTAATTATATTCACCCAGGTCATTTCACTGGCTTTTTATAAGAGAGAAGCTTAGTCACTTAAGAACTAATAAATATACACGCGTTAGACCTGGGCCTGTGCCAACTGTCAAACGTACTACCTCCCCTCCCCCCACGCCCCCTCGCTCGCTCCCTCCCTCTCTCTCCCCCATCTGCCTGGCGTTGCTGGAATCCTTGTAAAACAGTGAATAATTTTAATATAAACGTCATGTATTTTGCACAAGAGATAAAAATTAATCACCTGTATCACATTACAGTAGTGATTTAAGAGTAAAAGTGTATATGTATGCATATAGTATTCCTCATACACGTAAGTATAAATACAAAGTTTCTGTGATGATCGGACAACGTCCATTTCGGTTAACGTCATGTTTCCAAGAAAGTATCTAGGACGTTAACTGGCGCATGACTATATGTGTGTACATATACAGTTGTACCCCGATTTACGCGGTCAATTGAACCGACAGGGTACCGCGTTAAATGAAATCCGCGTAAATGGAACAACAGAACATATGGGATTAATACCAATAGAGACTGGCCCGACTCCCAAACTCCACTTTTTGACGACACACAACTATGTTGTAGAAAATTTTTTTATCTTAACTTTATGATGGTATGAACAAACAAGTATATAGAAGAGGTTAGGTTAGGAAAAATAAAGGTTAAGTTAGGAAAAATAAAGGTTAGGTTAGGAAAACTAAAAGTTAGGTGTAACACTTATGTTAGAAGAAGAGATGGGTCAGCATACGGGGATGGAGGCTGGTTTTGAGGCAGAGGGCAGATTACTGGCCCTTGGGTGAATCACCATTACTAGGTGCATCACCATCACTATCAGTTACAGTTGTCAGGGCTTCCCTGACAAATCCCTCAAAGTCACCTTCACTGTCACTATCACTGGCTCTGGCTGGCTGTGGTGGGTTGCGGGCGAAGAACTCGGTAATGCTTTTTTGACGGCTAGTGTTTATGTTGTCTTGATACACCTTGATGTACGGCTCCATAGCCTGCACCAGCCGGGTATGGAAGACTTCATAGCAGTCATCGTCATTGTCGTTGGAAAGGAAGAGCTTCAATTTTTCTGCACACTCGATGGCACCCTTAATATGACTATGCGTTAAATTGTGTTCTTCGGAGATTGAACCACCATCTTCCTCTTCACTGACGTGATCATCTTCCAACATCTCGTCAGCAGTCATTTCAGGATCTCTGATCACCTCCAGGATGTCTTCCTTGGTGGTCTCGGAGAAGCCTTCAGCTGTAATACTGAGCGCAGCTTCTCTGGTAAGGTCCACTGCTACTGCAACAGTCTGAACCTCACAAGTCACAGGTTGACTCCTCCTGTCACCTGGTATGCCATGCAACACATGCCTCCATGCGTGACGAATCGTAGCAATAGACAGCTGATCCCATGCCTCCACCAAGAAATCTACAGCTTGTTTGACGTTAAATTTCTTCCAAAACTGTTTGACGAGAACTTCTTGAGTCGCCACCTCTTGTTCCTTGTCCTCGTCGCTTTTACTCTCGCTGTCGGTGTCACCCAGCTTACGCAACTCATCCTTGGTGTTGGTAGAGTCGTTCAGGAGCTTGAATTTCTTTGCCGAGTATGCAGCTTTAACATTGCAGATTAACTCCTGGTCCACGGGCTGGATTAATGACGTAGTGTTGGGAGGAAGGAAGACCACTTTTACGTTGGGGTGACAATCCATAAGTAGGGGCGAGTGTCCTGGTGCGTTGTCAAGGAGCAACAAAATGTTGAATGGAACATTCTGTTGCTCACAGAATTTCTTGACGTCTGGAACGAAACAGTCGTCAAACCAGGAGAGGGACAGAGCAGAGAACATCCACGCCTTACGTGCGGTTAGCCAGTGGACATTAAGCTTGTTCATGTCCATATTCTTGTAGGCATGCGGCTTGCGGGCTGTGTGAATCACCGATAACTTTAGTTTATAGGTGCCGGAGGCATTGGTGGTAAAGAGGACGGTGATGCGCTCCTTCTGCAACTCCCAACCCCGAACCTTGCTGTCAGACTGGACAACGAAGGTCTTGGTAGGCAGCTTTTTCCAAAAAAGGCTGGATTCGTCCATGTTGAACACCTGGTCGTCAGTGAATTGCCCTTCCTCCATAACCTCACGTAAGAACGGAGGAAAATCTCTAGCCGCCACACGGTCAGCACTCGCTTCTTCACCACCAATGTTGATGTTGGTGATTTTGTTCCTCTTTTTAAACCTATGCAGCCAACCAGAGGAAGCATTGAAGGGTTTGGGCTCTGCAATTCCCATCTTACGTGACCCCTGCTGCGTACAGTTCACGTGCGTACTCTTGAACGGATCGCGTGTCCACCGCCATGTTGCATCGCGCCAGACGAATCAAGTAACTCACAAGCAAATTTTCCACCTTTAGCAGCACCTTGTTCTGGGAATACTTCATCATTGAAGCACCTGCAGACTTAGTGATTGGCATGTGCTCTTTGATCTTGGCTGCATCCTTCTTAATAGTACGAATTGTAGATTCGTTCACTCCATGCTGGCGGGCGAGATCAGCATGACGTGTTCCTTTCTCCAAATCTTGAACGATCTGGTATTTCACTTCGTAGCTTAGGGAACTGCGTATCTTCTTTGGCTTAGGGCAGCTGGGTCCAGGTAAGGAAAGGTTTCTCTCTGGTGGCGGTGGTCTGGCGGAAGCCATTTCACAGAACAATGGATGCACGTATACACGGTGTGGCCTTGAGGGATGAAACTCCCGCGGTTAGGTCAAGCGTCGTCTTTCCTCCCTCCCTCCCTCCCTGGGTGGACACGTCATATTACTTTAAACCAATTACAGCTAGCAGCAGAGGGGGGTAGGGATGCATGGCCAATCACAGTCCGATACGTCATATGACGTCAGTGATAACGCAACAGAGACATGCACTGCGCAACCTTACCGCGCGGCTTGCCCAGGCGGAGGCGGGAGGAGGGAGGAGGCGGGAGCAGGCGGGTGGGGCGAATCTAAAAATAGCGTCGAGCCAGACACTCTGCGCGTATATGGGTAGATAAACCGCGTAAAGTGAAAGTTTGGTTCTGGTGAGGCACCGTGTATATAAGAAATCGCGTAAAGTGAAACCGCGTAAAGCGGGGTAATACTGAATATATATATATATATATATACAGTAGTACACCCGCTTTACGCGGTCAATTCAACCCACAGGGTACCGCATTAAGTGAAAACCGCATTAAGTGAACAACAGAACATATGGGATTAATTCCAATAGACACTGGCCCAACCCCCAAACTCTACTTTTTCCAACACAATACCTATGTTCTAGTAAAAATAACATCTTAATTTTATGATGGTACATGCACACAATTAATACTTAAGAGAAATAGAGAAATACAGTCGCCGAGTTAATGTCCATTCACATAATGGACTCAACTCCCTCCCCCTCTTCTCACACTACACTGCTGGCTCTTCCCACTCTGAGAAATTTTGGGGGGAAAACCACTAGATTTTAATAAATAATACCTCAAACTAAAGTTAGGATAATATAATTGACATTGCTGGATTCCTTGTAAGACCAGGAATATTTTGAATATAAATGTCATATATTTTGCACAAAAGATAACATATTTACTCAGAGTAAACATTATTTCAAAAATTTGTATGTCTAATGCAAAATCTATGATGCTTATATTCAAAATGATCACCAAATTGTAAGAATTCCAGCAATGTAAATTATGTTCTGGCCGGGTAATTTGTATGAATTTTATTTTTATAACCTAAAACAAATATCTTCAGTTAATAAAAAAAAATATTCTTCACGACACCATCTGTCAATCAAAGTACCCCACCTTGCCTCCCCCCCACTCTTCCAACCGCGCCAGATGGTCGGTCCGTCCCAACCCACCCCCCCACCCCCCACCAACCCTCCCTACAAGAGAAATGTTGGGTGAAAAACTAGATTTTAACATTTAGTATTAATTAATACCTCAGATTAAAGTTAGGAAAATATAACTGACATTGCTGGATTCCTTGTAAGACCAGGAATATTTTGAATATAAGTGTCATATATTTTGCACAAAAGATAACATATTTAGTCAGAGTAAACTTTATATCTAAAATGTGTATGTCTAATGCAAAATATATGATGTTTAAATTCAAAATGATCATCAAATTGTAAGAATTCCAGCAATGTAAATTATATTCTGGCCAGGTAATTTGTATGAATTTTATGAGCTAAAACAAATATCTTCAGTTAATAAAAAAAAAATATTTTTCACACCGTGCCAGATGGTCGGTCGGTCTCTCCTACCCCCCCACCCCCCACCAACCCTCCCTACCAGATGTGTGGGAAAACCAGAATATTTACCTTTTTAGTAATAAATAATACCTCAAACTAAAGTTAGGATAATATAACTGACATTGCTGGATTCCTTGTAAGACCAGGAATATTTTGAATATAAATGTCATATATTTTGCACAAAAGATAACATATTTACTCAGAGTAAACATTATATCTAAAATTTGTATGTCTAATGCAAAATCTATGATGTTTATATTCAAAATGATCATCATATTGTAAGAATTCCAGCAATGAAAATTATATTCTGGCCGGGTAATTTGTATGAATTTTATGAGCAAAATAAAAAAAAAAGAAAATATTATACTTCACCGTGTATATGAGTAGATGAACCGCGTTAAGTGAAAGTTCGGTTCTGGCGAGGCACCGCGTATATGAGAAATCGCGTTGAGTGAAACCGCGTAAAGCGGGGTAATATTGTATATACATATATATATACAGGTATATATGTATATGCAAGTAAATCACTGTAGGTGTGCGTGATCCAGGTATATGCTGATAACCACAAGGAAAAAGAAAACACGAAGTTCCCAAGCGCTTTCGTGCAATTCACATCTTCAGCGGTGAGTACAAACTAAAGTAGAAGTGCAGAACAAGTTATATATACAGAGGAGGGTGAGATCAAGTCCACAGAGGTCAAGTATAGGTAATGACCCTACTAATCTTCACAAAAGCATCTCAGCGGTCGGTAGTCAGGTCAGAGGGACAACTGACCCAACCTTCTCACCTGGTTACAAATCTTCTTAATAACAAAATTGTCCAATTTGTACATAACATTACTCAAATTCATGTTAACGGATTCGGTATGGTTAATGAAACTTAGGCCAGACAGGTAAAGATCATGTAACTAGACTTAAACAACATAAATATAGTGTTAGGACAGGCCAGGAATCCAATGCTGTGTTTGTTCATTTGAAGGATAATAAACATTGCATTGACTGGGATAATGCCTCCTCAATATTACCTTGTAATTCAATTGACAGTAGGAACATTATAGAATCTAGTCTCATTAAACATACCGAATCCGTTAACATGAATTTGAGTAATGGTATGTACAAATTGGACAATTTGTAATTCAGAAGATTTGTAACCAGGTGAGAAGGTTGGGTCAGTTTTCCCTCTGACCTGACTACCGACCGCTGCGATGCTTTTGTGAAGATTAGTAGGGTCATTACCTATACTTGACCTCTGTGGACTTGATCTCACCCTGCTCTGTATATATTACTTGTTCTGCACTTCTACTTTAGTTTGTACTCACCCCTGAAGATATGAATTACACGAAAGCGCTTGGGAACTTCGTGGTGTTTTTTTCCTTCTGGTTATCAGCATATATATATATATATATATATATATATATATATATATATATATATATATATATATATATATATATATATATATATATATATATATATATATATATATATATATATATATATATATATATATATATATATATATATATATATATATATATATATATATATATATATATATATATATATATGTGTTATCAGAAATTTCAGAGTAATTTCAAAGGCCCCGCCATGAGTGATACTGAGCGTTCAAGGTCATCTGAGGGGAGGGAGCGCTGCCTGCTCGTAGCGAGAGATTGCGGAACTAGGCCTATATGATATTAAATATGATTTACCGAATTAATAATGATGCGATTCATGAAGTTAAGGGACTATTATTGAATTTGAAATTATTATAGATCGTTTAGCAGTCTGAATAATGTTACGGGTGTCCCAAGGAGTTATTAGTTAGGCGGAAAATATATCACGTAGGCCCAAGCTAGCGCCTTGGGGAGACGCGATGCTGGCTAGGCCAGTCCCGGAGAGCATTCACACAGACAAGACGTTCCTTTGGCGTCCATCCAGAAATAGTCCGTGGCCTAGTCACCTGTGCTCTGCGCTATTGCAGTATAACAAGTAAAGTCTCATTAGATCTCAGACAGGGTTAGATAGGGCGGTGATAAAACTAGAGCTAACAGTGAGTTCATTTCAGGGTTTCGTCCAGAACCCACTTGACCGGAGTTGACCGGAGTTTGACTGCGAGAGATTGACTGCCGTTTGAGACTGCCGTTGATGATTGAGGGTGGCGATTGTCGCCATTGGACCGATCAGAGTAGGCCTGTCACTGTTTAGCGAGGTACCAAAGGATCTCTTGAGGGAATCTAGCCGTCTGGGTGCCCAGCTGACGTCGGCTCACAACACCACATGTCCAGAGCCGCTTAGTGAAACCCTCTTGCTAACGAGAAGCTAAAGCTCCTCTCAACTGCACAGGGTCTGATTGGCTCACTCTCTTCCTGCCCATGGACGCACTGGGAGTACACTGGGGCTATCTGAGTATATTAATGGTCACACACTGAGACCGTGAGTCTAGGATTCTAGGAGATACCTAGAGGAACATTTTATCTTCCTTATTACGGGTGTAGTTAACACCATTCCTCAGACTGATATTATCTTGACGTGTGTAGTTTAATATTTCTTAAATAATTTTGATAGTAGTGTTTTTTGAATGTTTGTGCCATTAAGTGGAACCAGAGTGATACTGTGATTTGATTCTTTTAATGCCTCTAATTCTTCATAATTCTGATCTCAGGTATAACCTTGTTCCCCAGAGTAGTGGTTAGGTTAGGTTAGGAAGTGTACATCTGTTGGGGTGCTATAATTTTGTTGAAAGCCCTTAAGGCCTATTCATTGTAGAGTATTTAATTTCTTATTTTTTATTACCATTCCTCAGTGACTGATATTATTTTGTGAAAGCCCTTAAGGCCTGATCATGTGTGCAAGCAACATTTCTTAATACTTCAAATTTATTGTTGCCTGTGTTTCTAATAATTTCTATGTCATTTATAACTTTTATTCCCCAGAGTAGTGTTTTAAGTTTAAGTTAAGAGGTGCGCATATTGGTGTACCATTATTTGATTGTGTTTGTAGTGTTGGAGGGAATATAAGTGTCTAAATTTTACAGTGTGTCTCATTCATCCCAGTCACAGACGCTATCCTTCCACGGGTCACGGACAGTTCATTTTGTGTAGTAGATTTAAGTGTTCTTGTGCTGGTTCGGGATTTTTCTCAAAGGGGCGCTTCCACTGCCTTTACCATCTATTAATTTTTAATAAACCCCAAGTCAAGTGAGAAATTAAAGTCCAGCAAATTCCGACCGGTTACAAATGGTAGCAGAGCGTAGTTTTTAATGTCGTGACTGATAGTACTGTGGTTGGGATAATGAACGCTATCATGTGTTGGTTAGTAATGGTAGGGATTGAACTCGCACTGATGCTCATCCTTGTGCCCGGACTGAGTTGGTTAGGCTTGACAGTAGAGATGTGTGTGAGGAGGAAGAGAGACGGCCGCGGGACCTTGGTACAGCTGAGAGAGGAGTTCGGAGACCTAAAGAGGGATTATCAAGCACAGGTGAACAGGTTCAAGTGGGAGTCTCAGGCACACATTCAACGGTTCAGGGAGGAAACAAGGGGTGAATGTCAGGCACACGTCCAGCAGTCAAGGAAGTGTGAGGTCCAAGTGGGAAATATAGGGGTACGTAAGTAGTTCAGAGAGGTTGATCGAGCCCTCCAGCTGAGAGACAAGACGAAGCCGACCGATTACAGTTTAGGGTGCATGGTAATGAGAAAAGGCAGGTTGTAGGGGGTGAGTTGGAGGAGTTGTGAGTAGGGCAGAGGGGATTGGAGAGATGGTTAGGTCAGAGATGTGCGTTGAGTAGTGGTTGCTGTCATGAGCGGGACTGAGAGTACGGTTGTAATGTCCAGGGCCTCACTAAGATGGACTGGTACATTTTCAGAGGGTTGGTCTGCCGGCATGAGGTTCGGAGACGTGGACTGAGTATTTTTTTTGACACTGGTTCCTCTTAGCTCAAGGGCCAGGCAAAAGGAGAGCATGTTTGTTTTGGACTGAGTATTGTTTGACACTGGTTCCTCTTAGCTCAAGGGCCAGGCAAAAGGAGAGCATGCTTGTTTTGGACTGAGTATTGTTTTGACACTGGTTCCTCTTAGCTCAAGGGCCAGGCAAAAGGAGAGCATGCTTGTTTTGGACTGTGTATTTTTTTGACACTGGTTCCTCTTAGCTCAAGGGCCAGGCAAAGGAGAGCATGTTGGAGATGGACTGAGTATTTAATTTTGACATTGGTTCTCTAGTTAAGGGCCAGGCAAAGGGGAGCGTGATGTTCTGGTTGGATTGAGTTGGGCTAGGAAGAAATGGAGTTGCTAGCTGCGAGTGGAATAGTACAGAGTTGAAGGTGGGTTCTAAGTTGTTCTCTCAGCACATGAGGGCAGTGCTGTCTTTTTTAGGGGGGTCGAGTGTTAGCGGGAGAGAAAAGGAGAGAAGAGAAGACGGGAATGCTGCATTTAGCAAAAGGGGTGAGGTGCAGTCCTTAGAACAAAATTTTAGGGGGGTCGTATGCATGTTTTCTCAGCACATGAGGACAGTGCTGTCTTTTTTTAGGGGGGTCGATTGTGATATCCAGAAATTTCAGAGTAATTTCAAATGCCCCGCCATGAGTGATACTGAGCGTTCAAGGTCATCTGAGGGGAGGGAGCGCTGCCTGCTCGTAGCGAGAGATTGCGGAACTAGGCCTATATGATATTAAATATGATTTACCGAATTAATAATGATGCGATTCATGAAGTTAAGGGACTATTATTGAATTTGAAATTATTATAGATCGTTTAGCAGTCTGAATAATGTTACGGGTGTCCCAAGGAGTTATTAGTTAGGCGGAAAATATATCACGTAGGCCCAAGCTAGCGCCTTGGGGAGACGCGACGCTGGCTAGGCCCAGTCCCGGAGAGCATTCACACAGACAAGACGTTCCGCGCGTCCATCAGAAATAGTCACGTGGCCTAGTCACCTGTGCTGCGCTATTGCAGTATAACAAGTAAGTCTCATTCGATCTCAGACAGGGTTAGATAGGGCAGTGATAAAGTTAACTAGAGCTAACAGTGAGTTCATTTCAGGGTTTCCGTCAGAACCCACTTGACTGGAGTTGACCGGAGTTTGACTGCGAGAGATTGACTGCCGTTTGAGACTGCCGTTGATGATTGAGGGTGGCGACTGTCGCCATTGGACCGATCAGAGTAGGCCTGTCACTGTTTAGCGGGGTACCAAAGGATCTCTTGAGGGAATCTAGCCGTCTGGGTGCCCAGCTGACGTCGGCTCACAACACCACATGTCCAGAGCCGCTTAGTGAAACCCTCTTGCTAACGGGAAGCTAAAGCTCCTCTCAACTGCACAGGGTCTGATTGGCTCACTCTCTTCCTGCCCATGGACGCACTGGGAGTACACTGGGGCTATCTGAGTATATTAATGGTCACACACTGAGACCGTGAGTCTAGGATTCTAGGAGATACCTAGAGGAACATTTTATCTTCCTTATTACGGGTGTAGTTAACACCATTCCTCAGACTGATATTATCTTGACGTGTGTAGTTTAATATTTCTTAAATAATTTCTGATAGTAGTGTTTTTTTGAATGTTTGTGCCATTAAGTGGAACCAGAGTGATACTGTGATTTGATTCTTTTAATGCCTCTAATTGTTCTTCATAATTCTGATCTCAGGTATAACCTTGTTCCCCAGAGTAGTGGTTAGGTTAGGTTAGGAAGTGTACATCTGTTGGGGTGCTATAATTTTGTTGAAAGCCCTTAAGGCCTATTCATTGTAGAGTAGTTAATTTCTTATTTTTTAATACCATTTCCTAAGTGACTGATATTATTTTGTGAAAGCCCTTAAGAGGCCTGTTTCATGTGTGCAAGCAACATTTCTTAATACTTCAAATTTATTGTTGCCTGTGTTTCTAATAATTTCTATGTCATTTATAACTTTTATTCCCCAGAGTAGTGTTTTAAGTTTAAGTTAAGAGGTGCGCATATTGGTGTACCATTATTTGATTGTGTTTGTAGTGTTGGAGGGAATATAAGTGTCTAAATTTTACAGTGTGTCTCATTCATCCCAGTCACAGACGCTATCCTTCCACGGGTCACGGACAGTTCATTTTGTGTAGTAGATTTAAGTGTTCTTGTGCTGGTTCGGGATTTTTCTCAAAGGGGCGCTTCCACTGCCATTACCATCTATTAATTTTTAATAAACCCCAAGTCAAGTGAGAAATTAAAGTCCAGCAAATTCCGACCGGTTACATATATATATATATATATATATATATATATATATATATATATATATATATACAGTAATACCCTGCTTAACACGGTTTCGCTTAGCGCGATTTCACGTATACGCGGTGCCTCGCCAGAGCTGAACTTTCACTTAACGCGGGTTTTTTCCACGTATACGCGCAGAGTGTCCGGCTCCAGAGCTATTTTTAGATTCGCCCCACCCCCCACCTGCCACCCTGCCTGCCTGTTTTATCTCATAAAATTCATACAAATTACCCGGCCAGAATATAATTTACATTGCTGGAATTCTTACAATATGATGATCATTTTGAATATAAACATCATAGATTTTGCATTAGACATACAAATTTTAGATATAATGTTTACTCTGAGTAAATATGTTATTTTTTGTGCAAAATATATGACATTTGTATTCAAAATATTCCTGGTCTTACAAGGAATCCAGCAATGTCAATTATATAATCCTAACTTTAGTTTGAGGTATTATTTATTACTAAAAAGGTAAATATTCTGGTTTTCCAACACATCTGGTAGGGACGGTTGGTGGGGGGTGGGGGGGAGGGAGGGACCGACCGACCATCTGTTACCGTGTGAAGAATATATTTTTTTTTATTAACTGAAGATATTTGTTTTAGCTCATAAAATTCATACAAATTACCTGGTCAGAATATAATTTACATTGCTGGAATTCTTACAATTTGATGATCATTTTGAATATAAACATCATAGATTTTGCATTAGACATACAAATTTTAGATATAATGTTTACTCTGAGTAAATATGTTATCTTTTGTGCAAAATATATGACATTTATATTCAAAATATTCCTGGTCTTACAAGGAATCCAGCAATGTCAATTATATTATCCTAACTTTAGTTTGAGGTATTATTTATTAAAATTTAGTGGTTCCCCCGCAAAATTTCTCAGAGAGGGAAGAGCCAGCGAGTGTAATGTGAGAAGAGGGGGAGGGAGTTGAGTCCATTATTTGAATGGACATTAACTTGGCGACTGCATTTCTCTATTTCTCTTAAGTATTAATTGTGTGCATGTACCACCATAAAATTAAGATGTTATTTTTACTAGAACATAGGTATTGTGTCGGAAAAAGTAGAGTTTGGGGGTCCGGCCAGTCTCTATTGGAATTAATCCCATATGTTCTGTTGTTCACTTAACGCGGTTTTCACTTAACACGGTACCCTGTGGGAATATTTTGAATGTAAACTTCATATATTCTGCACAAAGGATAAAATATTTGCTTTGTGTAAACCAAATTATTACATAAGATCTAAAATTTGTATGTCTAATGCAAAATCCATGATGTTTATATTCAAAATGATCATCATATTGTAAGAATTCCAGCATTGTAAATTATATTCTGGCCGGGTAATTTGTGTGAATTTTATGAGCTAAATAAAAAAAAATAATAAAAATTATTATTCTCCACCGCGTATATGAGTAGATGCACTGCGGAAAGTGAAAGTCCAGTTCTGGCAAGGTACCGCGTAAATGAGAAATCGCGGAAAGTGAAACCATGTAAAGCGGGGTAATACTGTATATATATATAAGCTTATTTTGGTCATTGGTCAACCATTATCCTCAAGTATTACTCAAACATAATTCCATCTTCACTAATGATGCTTGAAGTACGTCTAGCACAGTGGTTCTCAAACTGGGGGCCATGGCCCCCCAAGGGAGCCACAGCAAGCATTTAGGGGAGCCACAGCGGGCTGTTATAAATTGTACGTTTCCAAATAATGTTGGGAATCTGAATTAAACAAAACTTATATTACTTATTTTGACTTGGCTGAAGAGAATTTTCATTCTTTTTTTTGTTATTTTGTTTAATCATAATGACAATACAATTTTAATATTTACATACTCTGGTGCTATTTTTTTTATTTTTTACGGATTATTTAAGATTTCACATGTCCAGTCCCTGTCTGTGTGACAGGCACTGGACCGAGCTGCTGAACCGACTTGTTCAGTACGTGTCCATGTGTCATCCCTTTGCAAGTGGTGATAGGACCGAATAATCTCAGTCTGGCCTGGGATACCATCATGAAAACAGTGGAGGCCACGAGGATGTTGAAAATTCCTCAAGGGGGAATGGAGTGAAAAAGGTTGAGAACCAGTGGTCTAGCAACTATCACATGCGCCGATCTCAGCTGATTTCTTCTTCTCTTGTAATTGGTTGATGATTTTGTTAAATGAGCGATGATTGGCCAACTAGCTCCTGCACTGCCATCTACCTTCGGACAAGAGAACTGAATTTACAGGGTGAACACTAAAGTTTGGACTGCTTACGGGACTGTAATTAAATTTTGAGTATGAGAAATTTACGGGACTGTAAGGAGTCTGTAAGTTACAGTACCATATCTCTGCTATTGTATGTAAATGATGAGATGTTTTGAGTATGCGGCCCCAGGTAAATAAAATGCTGTAAATTTAAAGTTTAACCCCTTTCGTATTGGCGGGCATTCCTAAATCGGACGTTAGTAAGTCTGGGATCCCCTGTATACTGTATTGTACTGCATTTACACTCTTTTTTAAATACACAACATAAACATACAGTACCATTTACTCTCTCTAAGAATAAACAATATAAACATACCATTTCAGCTTTCTTTCTGAGGACCTCCAACTCCCATTGTAAAGCTTCTTTTTTACTGGTCAGGACCTTCACCTGTGCCTGACTTGTCTGAAATATAAAATTCTTCAAATTATTATGAAATTATTGGATATACAAATTTTCATCTTAACCACAAAATTTCAAAATACAGTCGGCCTTTAACATACGCGGGTTTACAATACACGGATTTGCAAATACGTGGATTGCCCTGCCAGAGGAATATTCTGTACACTGAAGTAATTGAAGTACATTCAAATCCCGCGCCATTCAACTCACGCGCGGCCTCGCGCGAGGCACCGAACACGGGACACCACCCGCTCCCGCAACCTCACACACACGCATAGCACGTCACGCCACCCCGCTCTCTCACTCAGTCTCACTGTAACGACGCTTGTGTTGACATCAGAATTGTAGTTGCTACCCTTGCTACCCATATTTATTTACCATGGCCCCTAAAAGAGTATCAAAGACACCAGCTGGAGTCACCCTTAAGTGGCAGAAGAAAGTGATGGCTCTGCAGGAGAAGGTGGAGTTGCTGAATCGGTTAAGGGAGGGAACGTCTTTCGCTGCTGTGGGGCGGCTGTATAACGTGAACGAAAGCACCATACGTACCATCAAGAAAAAGGAAAAAGATATCTGTGATGCTGTAAGTGCCAGTGCTCCACGCAGTGTTAAGCATGCCAGCCAAGTGAGGGAGAAGGCAATGGTGAAGATGGAGAAATGCCTTGTTTTTGTGGATAGAGGACCAGCATCGGAAAGGTGTAGTAGTGGACTCTATCCTTATCCGGGAGAAAGCTAAGTCTCTACACACATACTTCACGCCTGCAGCTAAGGAACCCGTACCCAGTACCAGTGCTGCTACCCCCACACCTGAGACACCTCAGACACCTCCGACACCTTTCCAAGCCAGCAAGGGGTGGTTTGACAATTTCAAGCGTCGATTTGGCCTGAAGGATGTGAAGATAACTGGGGAGGCTGCGTCAGCAGACACCATGGCTGCAAAAGCTTTCCCAGCAGAGTTTAAAGCAATACTCGAGGAGCAGAGTTACAAGCCAGAACAAGTTTGGAATATAGACGAAACAGGTAAGACAATAAATTACTACTGTACATTTAACCTTAAAAATGCTAAAATACCTGTTGTACTGTACGTACTGTATTGTGTTGTAAGAGAAAATGGGATAAATGCGTCTGAGTTTTATACAGTAGCTTTTATATTTTTATTCCGTAGTGATTTACCATACAGTGTGGTGTAATATTTTTATACCAATTTTGATACCATATATGTATAATAGTACAGGGTGTACTACGAGTATTTTCTTTTCCAACAGGTTTGTTCTGGAAAAAGAGGCCACAGCGCACTTTCATCGCCCAAGAAGAATGCCGTGCACCAGGATTCAAGGCAGCCAAGGACAGGTGCACCGTGCTATTTTGTGGCAATGCTGCGGGTCACCTCATTCGCCCAGGCTTCATATACAAGTCTAAGAAACCGCGTGCATTCAAACACAGGGACATGAGCTTGCTGCCTGTTTTCTGGATGTACAATAAGAAGGCCTGGACAACGAGCGACCTGTTTCTCAACTGGTTCCACCATTGTTTCCTGCCAGAGGTTGAACGCTACCCGCACCAGAAAGGATTTGAGTTCAAGATCCTGCTAATCCTCAACAATGCTCCTGGTTATCCACAGTCAGTGGAGGTGCTGCATGAAAAGGTACAGGTGTTGTTCCTTCCACCCAACACCACTGCACTTATCCAGCCAATGGACCAGGGACTTATCAAGACGTTCAAAGCTAACTACAGTAAATGTGTGATGGCCAGACTGCATTCAGCCTTAGACCATGACCAAAACCTGGATGTGCTTCAGTACTGGAAGAGCTTCAACATTGCCAACTGCTTATCTTTGGTGGCTGAATCTTTCAAGGATGTGAAGCCTGAGACAGTGAATGCCTGCTGGAAACCACTGTGGCCTGAATGTGTGAAAGATTTCACTGGATTTTCTCCTGACGAAGCCATCGCAGAGGCGGTGAAAAAGACCCAGGCACTGTCAAGGAAAGTGGCTGTTGAAGGCTTCCAGGACATGGCAGAGGACAAGATTAGGGAGCTAATCGAAGAGCACAACATTGAGCTGACCGAGGAGGATCTACAGGAGTTAGTAGACTCAGGCAAGGAAGAGGAAGAGGAAGCGAAAGGGAAAGAGGATGAGGAAGAGCACCAAGAAATAACGTTGGAGAAGTTGGGGGAGATGACCAGGATGATTGAGGCACTGAAAAACCTGGCCTATAGTATGGACCCCTCCATGGTGCGTGCCCTGAAATTCATGCGAGGGACGGATGACGTTTTTGTTCCATACAAAAACATCATGGAAGAAATGAAAAGAAAGAGACGACAACTCCCCATCACCATGTTCTTTGATCGCCGTTAAGTGAAAGTTCGGTTCTGGCGAGGCACCGCGTATATGAGAAATCGCGTTAAGTGAAACCGCGTTAAGCGGGGTACAACTGTAGTTTGAAATATTGCACAATAGATTCCTTAAACAACTTTAAAATAGGGTGGAGCAGAATTATATTGAATAAAAGAGATAGAAGAGTTCAAGAAGTAGGAAATGGAGTGATACCACAGGTGAATATCATAGAAAATGCACTGTTAAAAGGGATAACTATTTTAACATATATAATTTTAAAATATCTAATAAAATAACAGCAAATAAAGAACTATCAGTAAAGGACTCACCTTAACCCTTTAGGTGCGTAATTAAATTTCGCGCCTGTTCCTGAAAAGTGTCAATTATCCTGCCAAAAATGAATTTCATATAATCACATTTTCTATATGTTTTTCCTAGAGAACTTTTAGTATATTTTCCAAATCTGGAACAAAAATTCACATATGTGTGCAAATTTTAGAGAAAAAATGACATTTATACCCAAAAATGCAGGAAATTGGTATAAATCAATGTCTGGTATATGGCAAATAAATTTAATCAATTTGGTTACTAAACAGCAAATTTAGATATGTATTACATATTCAGATAATATCAAACAAAATAGTACAAAAATAAGCTATATTGCATTCAGGAAATACTCCTATACCTCAATACATAATATGTCCGCATGTCGTCTCATTTGGGGAAGTTTTTTCAAGGCCGTGGGATATCCCCGCTTGTCGCATTTAATTAATATAATATTTTGGGCGGGTTTACCCGCATGCCGCATCCAAAGGGTTAAAGTCAATGTATAACGGCGTATAGATGCTTTTGACAAAGGCTCTACAAGTCATTTGAAAGGCATTGAACTCAAGGCGGATCCAGCAGGGGGGACCCTCCCTTTTCATCAGAAAACTCCAATACTTTTCCTTATTGCAACACAGTATTGTACTCAGGCATTTTTGTATATCAGTCAACCCTCGCTTTACGCGGTCCCACTTTAGGCGTTTCCACGTTTACGCGGTACCCTGCCGAACACGGAATGCTCACTTTCCGCAGTGTGTGTACCCTTTTACGCAGAGAGCGGTGCGAGCAGGGTGTGCACAAGGTCGCCCAGTCATCAAAACATTACCGAGTTCTTCACCCGCCACCCACCACAGCCGGCCCAAGTCAGTGATAGTGATAGTGATAATGATAGTGAGGATATGGACTTATATGGACTTTGAGGGGTTTGACAAAGAGGCCTTGCAAGCCTCTGTGGTGGATAGTGATACAATTGATACAAGTGATACAGGTGAGGGCCAATAATCTGCCCTCTGCCTCGGAACCAACCCCCCATCCCCGTGTGCCCAGCCATCTTTTCTACAAATGTAAGTGTTAAAAAACCTAATATTATTGATATTTCTCTTAATTATTAATTGTGTGTGCATACCATCATAAAATTAAGAAGTTATTTTTACTACAACGTAGGTATTGTGTCTGAAAAAGTGGAGTTTGGGGGTCGGCCCGGTCTCTATTTCAATTAATCCCATATGTTATGTTGTTCACTATACGGGCCGCCGTGGGTTCAATTGACCGCGTAAAGTGAGGGTTCACTGTCTTAGTAAAAATTAATTACTATTGACCTCAGAATATTGACCAATATCAAGTGCACATGGCTTCAAAATGGCCTCAAAATGTCCATGATATTGGTCAGATTTAAAAAAAATTATGGGGACTTACAGCTACGCCCCTCCCCCCCCAGATGGCTCGCTTTGCTGTCCAGGTTCCCCCACCCAAAAATTCTTCGACCCTCCCCATTTTGATATTCCTGGATCCGCATGTTTTCGGTGTTTAGTATATGATAGTGTTCTTTTCATTTTTTCTAGTATGCAATGGTGTTGTTTTCGGTGTTCAGATGAGGAGGGGATACATAAACTCAAAATCAATTCGTAAAATTTTTACAAGTTAGGAAAGGTTAGGTAAGGTTTTCAAAGGTTGTTTGGTGTTATTTTTAGTATTTTACCCCACATATTTCTTTGTACAGTGAGCCCTCGAAGATTTAGACCCAGTAAATCCGGATTTCGGAAGATTCGGACAAAATTTGGGGGTTCCAGGGGCTAAGAAGCCTCCCTAAAAAGCATTACCAAAACAGAGCAAAGATCATCTTAGGCCCGTGTAACTAAGATGTCAGCGCACGGGACACAGGTGCCTGAGGCAGGAAATGCCTTCTGAGCGTTTAAAGGTTAATCACACTTTCCACGTTAAACTCGAACGTTAAAAATCGGTCAAACCTGTTGAATACAATTCATTATAGTATTTCAAATTAATAATACATAGACAATCATACATAAATGTTTAATCCAATATATATTCATATAACAATCATAGCTATGTAATTAGTCTAATCTTAACACTTATAATGAGTACTTAATTTGCCATATTTCTATGTTGTCACAATGATAACTGATGCAATGGACACAGTCTACCTGCATAAACTTAAGTACAAGTTAAACTTACGTGTTGAAAGTCTCAATAGAAACATGTTTGGTGTTGACTCTATGATGGGGATAGCTACAGTGGTAGTGCCCTGCCCGGCGTCACATGCCCAGCCCTGGCTGGCCGACTTTGCTGCGTCAGGCGTTTATACGCAAACAAGCTCCCCTTACTACCACCCAACACCCCAACCTCCTCTGGGTCTCTCCATCTCCACCTTCTCAATACTCTATATACAGTATACTGGCAGGCATGCCCAATAAACATGACAAGACTTGCAGCCTAACATAATGTTTGTTTATGTGTCATCCTACTCATTACTGCTTGCAGTAACAGATACAATGTTTCTTATTATGTTATTGAAGGTAAATGCATGTTTTATATACATTTGTTTATCACTGTGTCTGTCACTGTTTTCAAATTAGACTACAAGATATATTTTGATCGTACGCCTGGCAACGGAAGCAATTGAGTGACCACTAGTTAGAGCGTCATCTGCTCTTGTAATGCTACTCACTCCCTGCTATATTTTACTGGATTTACTGTTATTATTAGTGTTTACTGATATAATAGTAGTTAATCATGGCATTGTAGCCAGGTTAGACCCATCACTGTAACCATGCACACACCATCCTACACAGCATTGCAAGGGAATTGGCATCTCAGCTGGTCTTCTTCACTATGGTGTAGCAGGGAGAGTAACAAATGGCGACTGTGTTAAACTTTCATATAGCTTTATTTACTGATTTGGCAATACAGTAAGTCCTCTTTTAACGTTGTCCCCAACAACGTCGTTTCATTATAGAGTCGCTAATCTTTAGATACCGATGATTAAGGCAACGTCCCACTGATTCGGTATAACGTCGCCACAAACTACTTTGTATGGCGCATCACCCTCTCTCACCCAGTCAGAGCGGGAGGAGGAGCCACCCTCCGGGTCTCAGTGACTCGCCACCCTCCTCCTCTTCACTACCCACCACACACTCGCTCCACCTCCGCCCATCAGTGAGTACAATACAAAATTTTTTAGTTTATTTATCTTTTTTGAAGTATGCCTGTAATATATACTATTTTCTATAAAAATTCCATTGAATTTATGTACAGTAAGTCCTCATTTAACGTTGCCCCCGATAATGTTGTTTTTTATAACGTCACTATTCTTTAGATACCAATAATTCAGTTAACGTCCAGATGACTCAATATAACGTCATTTTAAGTGTCGTCACGGACTACTTTTTACGGCGCATCACCCTCTCTCTTTTTGCCGCACTACCCTCTCTCATCTTGGCGCACTACCCTCTCTCATCTTGGCGCACTACCTCTCACTCACGGAACGTCTCAGCGTCCCCAATCGCTGCCAGTCTTTGTAAGGCTTCCACAATATTCGTGCATGTTTAAGTGTTTTTGCTCTTAATACTGTACTCAAACAATATGAAATGACTTCCAAGCACCCATCGAGTGTTATTGATGTTAGTGTTGTGAAGAAGCAACATAAGACCATTAGCCTTGCTACGAAAATGGAGGTTTTAAACCGTTTTGAAAAAGGGGAATGCTCAGTGGACAAAGCTGCTGCTCTAGGTCTAACCCCCCACAAGAGTGTGTACAGTACTATCCGGACCAACATGGACAAGATTAAGGTTAGTGCTGGAAGTGGTACTATTTTCTATAAAAATGCCATTGAATTTCTGTACAGTTGTACCCCACTTAACGCGGTCAATAGAACCCAGAGGGTCCCGTGTTAAGTGAAATCCGCGTTAAGTGAACAACAGAACATATGGGATTAATTCCAATAGAAACCAGCCCGACCCCCAAACTCCACTTTTTGAAGACACATAACTATGTTGTAGTAAAAATAACATCTTAATTTTATGATGGTACATGCACACAATTAATACTTAAGAGAAATTGAGAAATACAGTCGCCAAGTTAATGTCCATTCAAATAATGGACTCAACTCCCTCCCCCTCTTCTCACACTACACTGCTGGCTCTTCCCTCTCTGAGAAATTTTTGGGGGAAAACCACTAAATTTTAATAAATAATACCTCAAACTAACGTTAGGATAATACAATTGACATTGCTGGATTCCTTGTAAGACCAGGAATATTTTGAATATAAATGTCATATATTTTGCACAAAAGATAACATATTTACTAGAGAAAACATTTTATCTAAAATTTGTATGTCTAATGCAAAATATATGATGTTTATATTCAAAATGATCACCAAATTGTAAGAATTCCAGCAATGTAAATTATATTCTGGCCGGGTAATTTGTATGAATTTTATGAGCTAAAACAAATATCTTCAGTTAATAAAAAAAAAAATATTCTTCAGGACACTATCTGTCAATCAAAGTACTCCACCTTGCCTCCCCCCTCTTGCAACCGCGCGGTCAGTCCCAACCCTCCCCCCCACCCCCCACCAATCCTCCCTTCAAGAGAAGAGTGGGTGAAAAAAATAAATTTTAACATTTTGTATTTAATAATACCTCAGATTAAAGTTAGGATAATATAATTGACATTGCTGGATTCCTTGTAAGACCAGGAATATTTTGAATATAAATGTCATATATTTTGCACAAAAGATAACATATTTACTAGAGAAAACATTTTATCTAAAATTTGTATGTCTAATGCAAAATATATGATGTTTATATTCAAAATGATCATCAAATTATAAGAATTCCAGCAATGTAAATTATATTCTGACCGGGTAATTTGTATGAATTTTATGAGCTAAAACAAATATCTTCAGTTAAAAAAAAAAAAAATATTCTTCACGGGGTAACAGATGGTCGGTCGGTCCCTCCCTCCCCCCCACCCCCCACCAACCGTCCCAAGGAGATGTGTGGGAAAACCACTAAATTTTAATAAATAATACCTCAAACTAAAGTTAGGATAATATAATTGACATTGCTGGATTCCTTGTAAGACCAGGAATATTTTGAATATAAATGTCATATATTTTGCACAAAAGATAACATATTTACTAGAGAAAACATTTTATCTAAAATTTGTATGTCTAATGCAAAATATATGATGTTTATATTCAAAATGATCACCAAATTATAAGAATTCCAGCAATGTAAATTATATTCTGGCCGGGTAATTTGTATGAATTTTATGAGCTAAAACAGGCAGTCAGGCAGGGTGGCGGGTGGGGCAAATCTAAAAATAGCGTCTCGAGCCGGACACTCACCGCGTATATGTGGAAAAAATCCGTGTTAAGTGAAAGTTCAGCTCTGGCGAGGCACCGCGTATATGATAAAACGCGTTAAGTGAAACCGCGTTAGGCGGGGTAATACTGTATATGAATTGTATTTCATGTGTCAAAGGGAGGCTCAGGAGCGTAACTCCCGTATTTTATCTATTTCTTATGGGGAAAATTGATTCTGTTAATGTTGTTTCCGTTAATGTTGCGGTTATCAGGAATGGAACCATGACATTAAGCGATGACTTACTGTATATGAGGCACTCCGACAGTGCCCACGTGGACACCCCAGTAATGCTTGGTGATAGTGATTTTGGTTGTGAATTTAGTGTTGATTATGGTGATACAAGTGCTACTGGCGATGGTGCAGGTGACGTGCATGAGAATGTTGGTGATGAGCTACTTGTTGATGTTGGGAAGCCTAGTGTTGGTGGTGGTGGAGCACCACATAATGCAGATTGCAGGGGTCAGGAGCGTACCCCCCAAGACCCTATAGAAAAAAAAATAGGATGAGAGAGCATAGGGTTGACGAGTGGGCGAAGGAAGTTGCCAAGCGTAAACGTAATTTGGGTGAGGAGTACTGTATGTAAGTTACAACACCATTAAAGTAGTCAAGGCAAGGCAGGTCGGCATCACAACAAGAATATACAGACTGTAAGTAGGTAGAAGTGGACAGTGACGAGACATGCATTGACCTTGATAGTGATGAAAGTGAGCCTGACCCAACGATTGCGGGCATCAATAATCAATGATTTAGTTGATGAAGAATCTGTGTGGTGATTTTTAGAGAGGGCAGAGAAAGACTTTGGTCAGTACGTGATTGATTATGATGAGGCCATTAAAGTTATACGCACTCCTCAGGATTTATGTAACTTCAAGTTGCTACAATCTTCAGGGATAATAAAATGAAGGAACTGAACAAAGTTTGCATAATCTTTGATAAAAACAGTACTGTATTATGACAATACAGGTAGTCCCCGACTTACGACTGCTTGGACTTACGTCCATCTGTACTTACCACCTGCTCTGACCTTACGACCATCGGGACATACGACCGCGGCAGTCGTGACCAAAAATATTTTCAAATGACGCGCGCATTTTCTATACCGAAACGTTTCTGTCCTGGGCAAGAGCGTGGGTGCACTCACTCAGTGGAGCGCTTTGTTTGTGTTTGGCTATCGTATCCTATACTGATCGCGCTGTGAACTTTCGTTATTATCGTATTTAATTGACTTTATAATGACTGGAAAGCATAAAAGTGAGAGTGTTGGTGGTGCTCCAAAGAAAAGGAGACAGGCAATTACTTTTGAGATGAAAATGAAGATAATAACTCAGCAAGAGAATGGAAAGACTGTAGCAACACTCTCACGTGACCTGGGTTTCTCACACTCGACCATATCCACTATTCTGAAGGATAAGGAACGTATTCGTGATGTAGTGAAAGGAACAACACCAATAAAGGGAACTATAATTTCAAAGAAAAGACAAGGTCCTATTCACGATATGGAAAAATTATTGGTGATATGGATAGAAGACCAAATACAGAAGAGTGTACCCTTAAGCCTTCTAACCATACAGGCTAAAGCAAGAAGCCTGTTCCAAAGCCTGAAGGAGCAGGCAGGAGATGAATGTGATCAAACCTTTACAGGAAGTCATGGGTGGTTTGATAGATTTAAAAAACGCTACAGTCTACACAATGTTAAGGTGAGTGGAGAGGCAGCTAGTGCTGATGTTGGTGCTGCCGAAGCTTCTAAGGAGGAGTTAGCATGAAGTGATTGTGGAAGGGAATTATTTGCCTGAGCAAATATTCAATGTGGATGAGACTGGATTATTGTGGAAGCGCATACCTGAGCGGACATACAGTTTCAAAGGAGTTAATGAAAATGAAGTTATTTCGGATATTAGTAACAAAATAGTGGAGTTAGGTAAACTGCTGGAGTTAAACATTGATAATGAAGATGTTGAACAGTTGGTTGAAAGTGTAGCAGAAGAGCTCAGTAACAAGGATCTTATTGAACTAGATGCACAGAAAAGTGCAGAGGAAGAAGAGAGATAAAACGTAGAAGAAGAACCTGCACCCCACAAAAAGTTTTCAGTGAAACTAATGGTAGAGGCATTTGCTACAATTAATAAAGGAATACAAATGTTTGATGGCATGGATCAAAATTATGAGCGTTATGCCAAAGTTGACAGAATGATCCAAGATGCACTTGCTTGCTACAGAGAAATTTATAATGAAAAGAAAAAGCAAACTGTGCAACCTAAATTGGACATCTATTTTAAGAAGTCCCCCAGTGCTGTCTCACGCCCTACCAGTGCTGCCTCTTCACTCCCTCAAGATGATCCAATACCTTCAACCAGCAAGTATCCACAGCACATAAACCTGTCTGAAGAAAGCGACATTGATGACCCACCCAGCCCTGTCTCCTCCTCTGCTTCATCCAATTAATATAGTCTCCATGTATCCTGTAAATAGAAAATTATGGGGGCCCCGTGTGCATTCAGCTGACTGCATTAAAGGTAAGTGCTCAGTCACACTGTATCCATTCCTCATTATTTATCAATTTTACTGTACTGTATCCTTTCCTCATTATTTATTACAGTCAACCCTCTCTTTACGCGGTCCCACATTCCGCGTTTCCACGTTTACACGGTGCCCTGCCAGAACTCAGGATGCTCACATTCCGTGGTGGGTGTACCCCTTTACGCGGGTGAAGTATAATTTTTTTATCTAGCTCATAAAATTCATACAAATTATCCGGCCAGAATATAATTTACATTGCTGGAATTCTTACAATTTGATGATCATTTTGAATATAAACATCATAGATTTTGCATTAGACATACAAATTTTAGATATAATGTTTACTCTGAGTAAATATGTTATCTTTTGTGCAAAATATATGACATTTATATTCAAAATATTCCTGGTTTTACAAGGAATCCAGCAATGACAATTATATTATCCTAACTTTAATCTGAGGTATTATTTAATACTAAATGTTAAAATCAAGTTTTTTCACCCAACCTTTCTCTTGAAGGGAGGGTTGGTGGAGGGTGGGGGGGAGGGTTGGGACGGACCGACCATCTGGCGCTTGGAAGAGGGGGGGGGAGGCAAGGTTGGGGTACTTTGATTGACAGATAGTGTAGTGAAGAATATTATTTTTTTTATTAACTGAAGATATTTGTTTTAGCTCATAAAATTCATACAAATTACCCGGCCAGAATATAATTTACTGTACATTGCTGGAATTCTTACAATTTGATGATCATTTTGAATATAAACTTCATAGATTTTGCATTAGACATACAAATTTTAGATATAATGTTTACTCTGAGTAAATATGTTATCTGTTGTGCAAAAGATATGACATTTATATTCAAAATACTGTATTCCTGGTCTTACAAGGAATCTAGCAATGTCAATTATATTATCCTAACTTTAGTTTGAGGTATTATTTATTAAAATTTAGTGGTTTTCCCCCCAAAATTTCTCAGAGAGGGAAGAGCCAGCGAGTGTAGTGTGAGAAGAGGGGGAGGGAGTTGAGTCCATTATTTGAATGGACATTAACTTGGCGACTGTATTTCTCTATTTCTCTTAAGTATTAATTGTGTGCATGTACCATCATAAAATTAAGATGTTATTTTTACTAGAACATAGGTATTGTGTTGGAAAAAGTGGAGTTTGGGGGTCAGCTGGTCTCTATTTCATTTAATCCCATATGTTATGTTATTCACTTTACGCGTTTCTCACTTTCACTTTCCGCGGTACCCTGTGGGTTACATTAACCGCGTAAAGTGAGGGTTGACTCTTTACTGTACTGCATTTCATTTTAGATTTTTTTTTTTTTTTTTTCATCTATGTCGGACTTATGACCATGTCGGACTTGCGACCTGGATTTGGGTCCCTTACCCCGTCGTAAGTCGGGGAGCACTTGTACATTTATCATAATGCTGTTTTACCGAAGATTATGAAAACTTTCTCCGCCTTTGTATGCGTATGTTAATTATGTTGGGGGAGGGGGGGGGAAGAGTGTAGTGGTGTTTCCTTATTATTGCACACTATTATACTTAACAATATTATAAATCTTTCGCTAATAATAGGGACGGAAAGATAAATACTGATAGGCAAATGAGTTTTTTATTATTTATATATATATATATATATATATATATATATATATATATATATATATATATATATATATATATATATATATATATATATATATATATATATATATATATATATATATATATATATATATATATATATATATATATATATATATATATATATATATATATATATATATATATATATATATATATATTTGGGGGGTATTTAGCTGCACAATAACAAAAAATTAACCCTCTAGCTTAAAAAACAAAAAAGTTATGGTTGTTTGAACTTTGAAAAACTTTAAATTTGTTTTTCTCAGCTTTTTTAATTTGGCGCTTCACCCCCTTCTGATGCGGAGCGCCTCATATGTAATGTATTTTATGGGGCAAAGGGGGTCTGGAGAACGTAACTCCCGTAATAAATCTATTTCTTATGGGGAAAATTTATTCTTTTATCGTTGTTTCCGTTAACACCGCGGATTTCAGTAACGGAACCAAGATGTTAGCGAGGACTTACTGTACAGTATTTTTTGTTGTAACTTATTTATTGGTATTATTTTTATTTATTCCTCATAATGTGTTGTGTAATGGATAAAAATCTGCCACATGGCAGCACAAAAATTTTGACTAAGTCACAGGTTGCTGATCAGACTTCTGCCTCATTTACACACAATTGCAGGGTTTCAATTGTTTCTCTTACTACAGTGGTCCCTCGGTTAACGAGCACAATTCGTTCCAGAAGGTTGCTCGTTAACCGAAAAATTAGTTAACCGAAACCATTGTATCAATGGGTTTTTGGGTAATTGGTTCCACCTCACCGAAAATTGCCTAAAGTCAACAAAAAAGGTAGTAAAGTACACTTGCTTTGAGGTGTGTATGTAGAAGGCTCCTGGATGATGATGCTGATGTGAATTTGAAGTGGGAGGTGGAGGAGGAGAAGGGAGAAGAGAAGGAAGTGGAGGTGGAGGAGAAGCATTTTACTGCTTCTTGGAAGGTGAGTCACCTTCCATGAAAATGTCAGGAACCTCTGGACTGACAGATTTTCCCGCAGGTACATCCTCTCTCCTTCTTGAAGTGGAAGGCTGAGGGCTAGCATCTTGTTCCCGCTGCCTTTTAGTGAAGAAACTGTCAAATTTTGTCTGTGGGGCATCTCTCCTCCTCATCATTAACTGATGTTTGAAGAAGGAGACCACTGTGTCCTCAACATTACACAAAGCTAATTCTGATTTTTCCACATCTGGGTGGCTTGAAGCCAGTTTCCTTAACTTCTCCCAGTGGTCAACAACATCTTTCAAATCTGAAGTTGACATATGGTCATCACTTTCCTTTTCCTCCTCACCACTGTCAGCCTCTAACATCTCATCCAGTTGCTGCAAGTCTTCAGGAGTAAGTTCCTGCTCATGAGACATCATAAGCTCTTCTACATCATCCTCCTCCACTTCAAGGCCCAATGACTGACCAATGGACACAATCTCCTGGTCCAACTCTGCTTCTTCCTGAAATCCCTCAAAATCATGGACTACTAATGGCCACAGTGCTTTCCATGAAGAATTGAGGGATCTAGTGGAGACTTCTTGCCATGAGGACACAATCAGTTTTACAGCCTCCAGGATGTTGTATTGTGTCTTCCAGAACTGTGACAGTGTTAGATCAGGATCAGTGGAAGTTGCCTGATGACACCTCCTGAACATTTTCTTCATGTACAGCTTCTTAAAGTTGCTGATCACATTCTGGTCCATTGGCTGTATAATTGATGTAGTGTTGGGAGGCAAAAACAACACTTTCACAAAGTCAAATTGAGACTCCAAAGTGCTGGCAAGGTCAGGGTCATGACCAGGAGCATTATCCATAAGGAGAAGAGCCTTTAAAGGGAGTTTATTGGTGGTTAGGTAGCTCTTCACAGAAGGACAAAACACCTCAACAGCCCATTCACTAAAGAGCTGTCTTGTTACCCATGCCTTACGGTTGGACTTCCAAGCTGTCTTCTTACCAATTTTTGTTGCTTGAACACCCTGGGGTTCTCAGAATGGTAGACAAGCATAGGCTTCAGTCGGAAATCCCCTGAAGCATTGGCACCAAGCAATAGAGTGAGACGGTCTTTCATGGGTTTATGCCCAGGTAAAGAGGCTTCATCTCTGGCGATGAATGTCCTTTTGGGCATCTTTTTCCAGAACAGCCCAGTTTCGTCCACATTGAGTACTTGCTGTGGAAGATAATTTTCTGTATCCATCAGTTCTTTAAATTCCACTAAAAATATTGCTGCCCCTTCCTTATCAGCACTGGCAACCTCACCATGCCTAACAACACTAAAAATATCACTTATTTTCTTAAATTTTTCGAACCAGCCCTTGCTGGACTTAAACTCTTCAAAGTCTGTGCCTGAAAAACCAGGTTGATCTACCTTTAAATGTTCGTATATTTCCCTGGCTCTTTCACAAATAAATTCACTGAATCACCTTCATCTGTTTTCCCCTAATCCAAATGAGAAGTAACCTCTCTGTTTCTGCTATTAGGGATCTACTTTTGAACACTCTGGTAGATTTGTCTCTCACTTTCACTTCCTTGAATTTGTCTTTCTGTGAAAGAATTGTCGACACAGTTGATGTCGACATGCCATATTCTTTGCTTAGCACATTTGTTCTAATGCCTTCTTCATTTTTCTTAATAATTTCCTGTTTCACCTGGATAGAAATTGCCTTTCTTGATTTCTTGGGACCCATGCTGGATTCAAAAACAATTTTAACACGTGATATTTTAAGTTTAATTGCTGTAAATAAAGAATATTTTCTTTAAATCAACACTGCACTGTGCTATATATATCATCAATATGTAAAATAAATTTCAAAGTAAGCAATAATTTGACTGAAAACACAGGAAAAAAGCATTTATGTTGAAGAGAGTCTGAAGCAAGTTGTTACCTCCACTGAAAAGACACAGAGACTGACGCCTGTATGGTGTGTTGACATGCTGTTTGGCGCGCTAAAAACTAGTTTCCCTGTACAGTGAACGCTCACTTTACGTGGTCAATTGAACCCACGGCGGCCCGCGTAAAGTGAGAAACGCGTAAAGTGAACAACATAACATATGGGATTAATTGAAATAGAGACCGGGCCGACCCCCAAACTCCACTTTTTCAGACACAATACCTATGTTGTAGTAAAAATAACTTCTTAATTTTATGATGGTATGCACACACAATTAATAATTAAGAGAAATATCAATAATATTAGGTTTTTTAACACTTACATTAGTAGAAAAGATAGCTGGGCACACGGGGATGGGGGGTTGGTTCCGAGGCAGAGGGCAGATTATTGGCCCTCACCTGTATCAATTGTATCACTATCCACTACAGAGGCTTGCAGGCTCTCTTTGTCAAACTCATCAAAGTCCATATAAGTCCATATCCTCACTATCATTATCACTATCACTGACTTGGGCCGGCTGTGGTGGGTGGTGGGTGAAGAACTCGGTAATGTTTTGATGACTGGGCGACCTTGTACGCACCCTGCTCGCGCCGCTCTCCGCGTAAAAGGGTACACACACCGCGGAAAGTGAGCATTCCGTGTTCGGCAGGGTACCGCGTAAACGTGGAAACGCGTAAAATGGGACCGCGTAAAGCGAGGTTTGACTGAACTTAAATTATGTTAAATAATTGTTAAAATTACTTAAAATTTTAATATAAGACTTTAAATTATTGAACAGTACAAACTTCTTGATATTTACTAAAATAGTAAGGAATTTAAGCCCTAGAACCGATTACTGTATTGGCGGATTAATACGACAGCTAGTGTGCAAGCAAAAAATGTTGAGGGGCACTCGTAAGGAATTCGTTAATCGAGGGAATGCTCGTTAACTGAAGTTAAGAATCTTATGGAAGGTAATTCGTTAACCGAAGTTAAGAATCTTATGGAAGGTAATTCGTTAACCGAAATTTCGTTAACCGAGGCACTCGTTAACCGAGGGATCACTGTATTGACAACACAACATACATTTTTGTATCTATTTATGGTTATTATTATTATTGTGATCATGGGTATTTTATATCACACACAATTGTTCTAAATTAGTTCTGGAACTCTTAGCGGCAGGGATGACGTAAACATTTATTCCGGACTTTCTTTATTACAAAAGAGTTTTGAGTACACTTTTATAGGAATACTTAAGTGGGGTGTTCACGCCCCTGTAAGTGGCAAGATTTTGGCTTCTCCTCTCGCTAAGAGCGTGAGAGTCAAGGAGGAGCGGGAGAGGTATTTGTTAAATCAGCTTGACCTGGCTCAATCTCTGATGAAGTTATAAACTCAGCATGTATAACATGAACAACTACTGAGACATTGTTGAATAACTTAGTAAATAATTTGGTATTATACATTTGGGTGAATATTTATATAATACAAATGGTTCTGTTACACCGTTTGCTTGGCCAACTCCAACCGAGTCCTCATTGTTTAAATCCTAGGTATACCTAACCTTGTTACAATAAAGTGTGCTTTAGCTAAACTTTTGCTTCGTGCACATGCTTTTGCAATTCCTTCCGAAAAGTCTTCTTAGAAACTATTGTGTACCTTGAAGAAATCTTCCTGTAACAAATTATCATAATAATCAAAGAACTGATAAATATGATGGTAGGTATAATGAAACCAGGTAGGATTATACCAGAAGATATGTATAAAGGAAGAGAATCCTGTAAATCAGGAAAATGTGTCTCATAAATATAAGAGAGAAATTTAAGCTTATTAGATACAATATCTAAGACTGCTGAAATTTATATTCAGGAAAAATGGTATGGGTACTAGTTCAGAAATAATGTTTGTGATAAATGCAAGATGATGGTGTAAAGGCTGTAACGAGCAGGATGGTTGTCCGTCGCTCGTTTGCTTGTTCGCGGGCCCACTAGGGGGGGTACACGGAGGTGAGAAGGTCGCTGCTGCCTCGTTGCACACCAGACACTAGCCAGCCAGCACCACAGCTGCACTTCCCCCGCTGTTCGATCCAACACTGGTTGTGTACTCATCTGAAGCTCCTGGGGTTCGTGGGCTGATTCCCCAGTCCTTCATTATTCGGCTGTCAATCTCCCGACATCTACTCCAGCTACTACCGCAGCTGCCATGTCATCGCCACTTCCTCCATGCCCTATCCACCGTCTGTGCCCTGGCGTCTCTCCTGTGTGCCAAGACATCACCCACCAATGCCGGCGCCAAGTGAGGAAGCTACCCTGAACCTTCCCCCTGAGAGCAGACCTCCGCGTTAACAGAACATTCCACCGGGCTGCAGCCGTAGGAAATATCCGTACTTTGTTTGACTCCCATAATTGTTTGACTCTCGTAATCGTTTGACTGCTGGAATTGTTTGACTCCTGTATTTGTTTATTTAATATTTGTGTGAGTGGTGTCAATTATTGTGATCATTTTCGTAGTAAGGAGATGTCAATCTCTAACGGTTGTTTGTTACCCCTTGGAAACCCATGGTTCTTGACTTTCCTTTTATAAGATCCTGATTAGGCTGGCAAAGGATTTATATCCCAAAGTCCAAGGCCCTTACAAGTGGTGACCTTGCCAGGATTGTCTCTCACCTTGGTTTCTGAGGGTTAACATTCGTTACCGGTGTTTGTTGTAAGTTGCCGAGTGTGCTCCGCTTGCTGTCTGAGGCCCGGAAGTAAGTGTTGTTTGGTGCTTATCCCTTCCTTCAGTTGTGCTAATTTTGTTGCTCTCCCTCATGCTAGGGAAGTTAATTAGTGTTGGTTGGGGTGCACTGTGGATGCTGCCATAGCATTTTGTTATTGATTCACCTGGTGCGGTTCTTTTCCCTGAGGTGATTTAACCGGACTGGGTGCGAAACAAGGTTTCCTCCAGCCGGATCAAATCATTAATGGTTTGATTGAGCCACTAAGTGGTTACTTTTGGCTAGTTGCGGGGTAAGTTGTTTAATTTGTCACTTTGGCTCTTGGCCTTTTGTATCATTATGTCTAGTTTCGAGGAGTTGAAAGGTCAAGCGGTGGCCCTGGGTCTGACAGGTGCGGAGGTTGGTCGGTATGTGGTCACCCAACAGAAGAGAGAGAGAGAGAGAGAGAGAGAGAGAGAGAGAGAGAGAGAGAGAGAGAGAGAGAGAGAGAGAGAGAGAGAGAGAGAGAGAGAGAGAGAGAGAGAGAGAGAGAGAGAGAGAGAGAGAGAGAGAGAGAGAGAGAGAGAGAGAGAGAGAGAGAGAGAGAGAGAGAGAGAGAGAGAGAGAGAGAGAGAGAGAGAGAGAGAAGAGAGAGAGAGAGGAGAGAGAGAGAGAGAGAGAGAGAGAGAGGAGAGAGAGAGAGAGAGAGAGAGAGAGAGAGAGAGAGAGAGAGAGAGAGAGAGAGAGAGAGAGAGAGAGAGAGAGAGAGAGAGAGAGAGAGAGAGAGAGAGAGAGAGAGAGAGAGAGAGAGAGAGAGAGAGAGAGAGAGAGAGAGAGAGAGAGAGAGAGAGAGAGAGAGAGAGGAGAGAGAGAGAGAGAGAGAGAGAGAGAGAGAGAGAGAGAGAGAGAGAGAGAGAGAGAGAGAGAGAGAGAGAGAGAGAGAGAGAGAGAGAGAGAGAGAGAGAGAGAGAGGGAGAGAGAGAGAGAGAGAGAGAGAGAGAGAGAGAGAGAGAGAGAGAGAGAGAGAGAGAGAGAGAGAGAGAGAGAGAGAGAGAGAGAGAGAGAGAGAGAGAGAGAGAGAGAGAGAGAGAGAGAGAGAGAGAGAGAGAGAGAGAGAGAGAGAGAGAGAGAGAGAAGAGAGAGAGAGAGAGAGAGAGAGAGAGAAAGAGAGAGAGAGAGAGAGAGAGAGAGAGAGAGAGAGAGAGAGAGAGAGAGAGAGAGAGAGAGAGAGAGAGAGAGAGAGAGAGAGAGAGAGAGAGAGAGAGAGAGAGAGAGAGAGAGAGAGAGAGAGAGAGAGAGAGAGAGAGAGAGAGAGAGAGAGAGAGAGAGTTCGAATTAGCTAAGTTGCAGGCAGAAAAAAGACATAGAA